>NC_091343.1:4977862-4993852 GCF_038502225.1 Cherax quadricarinatus | reverse complement strand
CCTTCTTGTTGAGGCAGTCAGCAGGGATGTGTGTCACACCTGCTTGATGACGCAGTCAGGGATGTGTGTCACACCTGCTTGATGACGCAGTCAGCAGGGATGTCTGTCACACCTGCTTGAGGACGCAGTCAGCAGGGATGTGTGTCACACCTGCTTGATGACGCAGTCAGCAGGGATGTGTCACACCTGCTTGATGACGCAGTCAGCAGGGATGTGTCACACCTGCTTGTTGAGGCAGTCAGCAGGGACGTGTCACACCTGCTTGATGACGCAGTCAGCAGGGATGTGTGTCACACCTGCTTGATGACGCAGTCAGCAGGGATGTGTGTTACACCTGCTTGATGACGCAGTCAGCAGGGATGTGTGTTACACCTGCTTGATGACGCAGTCAGCAGGGATGTGTGCCACACCTGTTTGATGACGCAGTAAGCAGGGATGTGTGTCACACCTGCTTGTTGAGGCAGTCAGCAGGGACGTGTGTCACACCTGCTTGTTGAGGCAGTCAGTAGGGACGTGTGTCACACCTGCTTGTTGAGGCAGTCAGCAGGGATGTGTCACACCTGCTTGTTGAGGCAGTCAGTAGGGACGTGTGTCACACCTGCTTGTTGAGGCAGTCAGCAGGGATGTGTCACACCTGCTTGTTGAGGCAGTCAGCAGGGACGTGTGTCACTCCTGCTTGTTGAGGCAGTCAGTACTTACGTGTGTCACACCTGCTTGTTGAGGCAGTCAGCAGGGATGTGTCACACCTGCTTGTTGAGGCAGTCAGTAGGGACGTGTGTCACACCTGCTTGTTGAGGCAGTCAGCAGGGATGTGTCACACCTGCTTGTTGAGGCAGTCAGCAGGGACGTGTGTCACACCTGCTTGATGACGGTCAGCAGGGATGTGTGTCACATCTGCTTGATGACGCAGTCAGCAGGGATGTGTGTCACACCTGCTTGATGACGCAGTCAGCAGGGAT
This sequence comes from Cherax quadricarinatus, assembly GCF_038502225.1. NCBI lineage: Eukaryota > Metazoa > Arthropoda > Malacostraca > Decapoda > Parastacidae > Cherax > Cherax quadricarinatus. The sequence continues at coordinate 4,992,893 of NC_091343.1, read as the reverse complement.
GTGTCACACCTGCTTGATGACGCAGTCAGCAGGGATGTGTGTCACACCTTGATGACGCAGTCAGCAGGAATGTGTGTCACACTTGCTTGATGACGCAGTCAGTATGGATGTGTGTCACACCTGCTTGATGGCGCAGTCAGCAGGGATGTGTCACACCTGCTTGTATAGGCAGTCAGCAGGGACGTGTGTCACACCTGCTTGATGACGCAGTCAGCATTGATGTGTGTTATACCTGCTTGATGACGCAGTCAGCAGGGATGTGTGTCACACCTTGTTGAGGCAGTCAGCAGGGATGTGTGTCACGCCTGCTTGATGACGCAGTCAGCAGGGATGTGTTACACCTGCTTGTTGAGGCAGTCAGCAGGGATGTTTGTCACACCTGCTTGTTAAGACAGTCAGTAGGGATGTGTGTCACACCTGCTTGTTGAGGCAGTCAGTAGGGATGTGTGTCACGCCTGCTTGTTGAGGCAGTCAGTAGGGACGTGTGTCACACCTGCTTGTTGAGGCAGTCAGTAGGGAGGTGTCACACCTGCTTGTTAAGGCAGTCAGCAGGGATATGTGTCACACCTGCTTGTTGAGGCAGTCAGTAGAGACGTGTGTCACACCTGCTTATTGAGGCAGTCAGCAGGGATGTGTGTCACACCTGCTTGAGACAGTCATAAGGGATGTGTGTCACACCTGCTTGTTGTGGCAGTAGGGATGTGTGTCACACCTGCTTGTTGAGGCAGTCAACAGGGATGTGTGTCACACCTGCTTATTGAGGCAGTCAGCAGGGATGTGTGTCACACCTGCTTGTTGAGACAGTCATTAGGGAAGTGTGTCACACCTGCTTGTTGAGGCAGTAGGGATGTGTGTCACACCTGCTTGTTGAGGCAGTCAGCAGGGATGTGTGTCACACCTGCTTGTTGAGACAGTCATTAGGGAAGTGTGTCACACCTGCTTGTTGAGGCAGTAGGGATGTGTGTCACACCTGCTTATTGAGGCAGTCAGCAGGAATGTGTGTCACACCTGCTTGTTGAGACAGTCATTAGGGTTGTGTGTCACACCTGCTTGTTGAGGCAGTAGGGATGTGTGTCACACCTGCTTGTTGAGGCAGTCAGTAGGGACGTGTGTCACACCTGCTTGTTGAGGCAGTCGGTAGGGACGTGTCACACCTGCTTGTTGAGGCAGTCATCAGGGATGTGTGTCACACCTGCTTGTTGAGACAGTCATTAGGGTTGTGTGTCACACCTGCTTGTTGAGGCAGTAGGGATGTGTGTCACACCTGCTTGTTGAGGCAGTCAGTAGGGACGTGTGTCACACCTGCTTGTTGAGGCAGTCAGTAGGGACGTGTCATACCTGCTTGTTGAGGCAGTCAGCAGGGATGTGTGTCACACCTGCTTGTTGAGGCAGTCAGCAGGGATGTGTCACACCTGCTTGATGACGCAGTCAGCAGGGATGTGTGTCACACCTGCTTGATGACGCAGTCAGTAGGGATGTCACACCTGCTTGATGACGCAGTCAGTAGGGATGTCACACCTGCTTGATGACGCAGTCAGCAGGGACGTGTGTAACACCTGCTTGATGACGCAGTCAGCAGGGATGTGTGTCACACCTGCTTGATGACGCAGCCATCAGGGATGTGTATCACACCTGCTTGATGACGCAGTCAGCATTGATGTGTCACACCTGCTTGATGACGCAGTCAGCAGGAATGTGTGTCACACCTGTTTGATGACGCAGTCAGTAGGGATGTGTCACACCTGCTTGATGACGCAGTCAGCAGGGACGTGTGTCACACCTGCTTGATGACGCAGTCAGTAGGGATGTGTGTCACACCTGCTTGTTGAAGCAGTCAGCAGGGATGTGTCACACCTGCTTGATGACGCAGTCAGCATTGATGTGTGTTATACCTGCTTGATGACGCAGTCAGCAGGGATGTGTGTCACACCTACTTGTTGAAGCAGTCAGCAGGGATGTGTGTCACACCTGCTTGATGAGGCAGTCAGCAGGGATGTGTCACCTGCTTGATGACACAGTCAGCAGGGATGTGTCACACCTGCTTGTTGAGGCAGTCAGCAGGGACGTGTGTCACACCTGCTTGATGACGCAGTCAGCAGGGATGTGTGTCACACCTGCTTGATGACGCAGTCAGCAGGGACGTGTGTCACACCTGCTTGATGACGCAGTCAGCAGGGACGTGTGTCACACCTGCTTGATGACGCAGTCAGCAGGGATGTGTGTCACACCTGCTTGTTGAGGCAGTCAGCAGAGACGTGTGTCACACCTGGTTGTTGAGGCAGTCAGCAGGGATGTGTGTTACACCTGCTTGTTGAGGCAGTCAGCAGGGATGTTTGTCACACCTGCTTGTTAAGACAGTAGGGATGTGTGTCACACCTGCTTGTTGAGGCAGTCAGTTGGGATGTGTGTCACACCTGCTTGTTGAGGCAGTCAGTAGGGACGTGTGTCACACCTGCTTGTTGAGGCAGTCAGTAGGGAGGTGTCACACCTGCTTGTTAAGGCAGTCAGCAGGGATGTGTGTCACACCTGCTTGTTGAGACAGTCATTAGGGATGTGTGTCACACCTGCTTGTTGAGGCAGTAGGGATGTGTGTCACACCTGCTTGTTGTTGCAGTCAGTAGGGACGTGTGTCACACCTGCTTGTTGAGGCAGTCGGTAGGGACGTGTCACACCTGCTTGTTGAGGCAGTCATCAGGGATGTGTGTCCCACCTGCTTGTTGAGGCAGTCAGCAGGGATGTATCACACCTGCTTGTTGAGACAGTCAGCAGGGATGTCACACCTGCTTGTTGAGGCAGTCAGTAGGGACGTGTGTCACACCTGCTTGTTGAGGCAGTCAGTAGGGACGTGTGTCATACCTGCTTGTTGAGGCAGTCAGCAGGGATGTGTGTCACACCTGCTTGATAACGCAGTCAGCAGGGATGTGTCACACCTGCTTGATGACGCAGTCAGCAGGGATGTGTCACACCTGCTTGATGACGCAGTCAGTAGGGATGTCACATCTGCTTGATGACGCAGTCAGCAGGGACGTGTGTAACACCTGCTTGATGACGCAGTCAGCAGGGATGTGTGTCACACCTGCTTGATGACGCAGCCAGCAGGGATGTGTATCACACCTGCTTGATGACGCAGTCAGCAGGGATGTGTCACACCTGCTTGATGACGCAGTCAGCAGGGATGTGTGTCACACCTGTTTGATGACGCAGTCAGTAGGGATGTGTCACACCTGCTTGATGACGCAGTCAGCAGGGACGTGTGTCACACCTGCTTGATGACGCAGTCATTAGGGATGTGTGTCACACCTGCTTGTTGAGGCAGTCAGCAGGGATGTGTCACACCTGCTTGATGACGCAGTCAGCATTGATGTGTGTTATACCTGCTTGATGACGCAGTCAGCAGGGATGTGTGTCACACCTACTTGTTGAAGCAGTCAGCAGGGATGTGTGTCACACCTGCTTGATGAGGCAGTCAGCAGGGATGTGTCACCTGCTTGATGACACAGTCAGCAGGGATGTGTCACACCTGCTTGTTGAGGCAGTCAGCAGGGACGTGTGTCACACCTGCTTGATGACGCAGTGAGCAGGGATGTGTCACACCTGCTTGATGACGCAGTCAGCAGGGATGTGTGTCACACCTGCTTGATGACTCAGTCAGCAGGGATGGGTGTCACACCTGCTTGATGACGCAGTCAGCAGGGATGTGTGTCACACCTGCTTGATGACGCAGTCAGCAGAGATGTGTGTCACACCTGCTTGTTGAGGCAGTCAGCAGAGACGTGTGTCACACCTGGTTGTTGAGGCAGTCAGCAGGGATGTGTCACACCTGCTTGTTGAGGCAGTCGGCAGGGACGTGTGTCACACCTGCTTGATGACGCAGTCAGCAGGGATGTGTGTCACACCTGCTTCATGACGCAGTCAGCAGGGATGTGTCACACCTGCTTGATGACGCAGTCAGCAGGGATGTGTGTCACACCTGCTTGATGACGCAGTCAGCAGGGATGTGTGTCACACCTGCTTGATTATGCAGTCAACAGGGATGTGTGTCACACCTGCTTGATGTCGCAGTCAGTAGGGATGTGTGTCACACCTGCTTGATGACGCAGTCAGCAGGGACGTGTGTCACACCTGCTTGATGGCGCAGTCAGCAGGGATGTGTCACACCTGATTGCTGAGGCAGTCAGCAGGGACGTGTGTCACACCTGCTTGATGACGCAGTCAGCATTGATGTGTGTTATACCTGCTTGATGACGCAGTCAGCAGGGATGTGTGTCACACCTACTTGTTGAGGCAGTCAGCAGGGATGTGTGTCACACCTGCTTGATGACGCAGTCAGCAGGGATGTGTGTTACAACTGCTTGTTGAGGCAGTCAACAGGGATGTGTGTCACACCTGCTTGTTAAGACAGTAGGGATGTGTGTCACACCTGCTTGTTGAGGCAGTCAGTAGGGATGTGTGTCACACCTGCTTGTTGAGGCAGTCAGTAGGGACATGTGTCACACCTGCTTGTTGAGGCAGTCAGTAGGGACGTGTCACACCTGCTTGTTGAGGCAGTCAGCAGGGATATGTGTCACACCTGCTTGTTGAGGCAGTCAGCAGGGATGTGTGTCACACCTGCTTATTGAGGCAGTCAGCAGGGATGTGTGTCACACCTGCTTGTTGAGACAGTCAGTAGGGATGTGTGTCACACCTGCTTGTTGAGGCAGTCAGCAGGGATGTGTGTCACACCTGCTTGTTGAGGCAGTCAGCAGGGATGTGTGTCACACCTGCTTGTTGAGGCAGTCAGCAGAGATGTGTCACACCTGCTTGTTGAGGCAGTCAGCAGGGATGTGTGTCACACCTGCTTGTTGAGGCAGTCAGCAGAGATGTGTCACACCTGCTTGTTGAGGCAGTCAGCAGGGATGTGTGTCACACCTGCTAGTTGAGGCAGTCAGCAGGGATGTGTCACACCTGCTTGTTGAGGCAGTCAGCAGGGACGTGTCACACCTGCTTGTTGAGGGAGTCAGTATGGATGTGTGTCACACCTGCTTGTTGAGGCAGTCAGTAGGGACGTGTCACACCTGCTTGTTGAGGCAGCAGGGACGTGTCACACCTGCTTGTTGAGGCAGTCAGTAGGGATGTGTGTCACACCTGCTTGTTGAGGCAGTCAGTAGGGACGTGTGTCACACCTGCTTGTTGAGGCAGTCAGCAGGGATGTGTCACACCTGCTTGTTGAGGCAGTCAGCAAGGATGTGTCACACCTGCTTGTTGAGGCAGTCAGTAGGGACGTGTGTCACACCTGCTTGTTGAGGCAGTCAGTAGGGACGTGTGTCACACCTGCTTGTTGAGGCAGTCAGGGATGTGTGTCACACCTGCTTGTTGAGGCAGTCAGCAGGGATGTGTCACACCTGCTTGATGACGCAGTCAGCAGGGATGTGTGTCACACCTGCTTGATGACGCAGTCAGTAGGGATGTCACACCTGCTTGATGACGCAGTCAGCAGGGACGTGTGTCACACCTGCTTGATGACGCAGTCAGCAGGGACGTGTGTCACACCTGCTTGATGACGCAGTCAGCAGGGACGTGTGTCACACCTGCTTGATGACGCAGTCAGCAGGGATGTGTCACACCTGCTTGATGACGCAGTCAGCAGGAATGTGTGTCACACGTGTTTGATGACGCAGTCAGTAGGGATGTGTCACACCTGCTTGATGACGCAGTCAGCAGGGACGTGTGTCACACCTGCTTGATGACGCAGTCAGTAGGGATGTGTGTCACACCTTGTTGAGGCAGTCAGCAGGGATGTGTCACACCTGCTTGATGACGCAGTCAGCATTGGTGTGTGTTATACCTGCTTGATGACGCAGTCAGCAGGGATGTGTGTCACACCTGCTTGATGACGCAGTCAGCAGGGATGTGTGTTACACCTGCTTGTTGAGGCAGTCAGCAGGGATGTGTGTCAAACCTGCTTGTTGAGACAGTAGGGATGTGTGTCACACCTGCTTGTTGAGGCAGTCAGTAGGGACGTGTGTCACACCTGCTTGTTGAGGCAGTCAGTAGGGACGTGTCACACCTGCTTGTTGAGGCAGTCAGTAGGGACTGTCATTATCTTGGAACCAGATGTGTAGCTCCCGGCCCAGCTCCTCAGTGGCTTCTTTGATAGTTGAGGTGAAATAACGAGGGGCGAGGGAGTTACCTAGCTGAACACTCAGACGAGTCTGTTGAACCATTGTTGTCATGAATGGATGAAGAACTGCGTCATCAGCAGCCACCATTGTCTCTAAATTAAGAGCATTAGTGAAGTTCAGTTTAATCAGAGATTTACTGTGTCTTAGGTTGGCAATGAATGCGTCGTAATGAGTGTTCTGCAGCTTCCCAGTCTTGTGGAACCCTGAACTCCAGATGAATTGTTCTTAGCATAGTTGTTGTATCACTGCTGCTCTGGCAACAAGGCTGTTGTATCACTGCTGCTCTGGCAATAAGGCTGTTGTATCACTGCTGCTCTGGCAACAAGGCTGTTGTATCACTGCTGCTCTGGCAACAAGGCTGTTGTATCACTGCTGCTCTGGCAACAAGGCTGTTGTATCACTGCTGCTCTGGCAACAAGGCTGTTGTATCACTGCTGCTCTGGCAACAAGGCTGTTGTATCACTGCTGCTCTGGCAACAAGGCTGTTGTATCACTGCTGCTCTGGCAACAAGGCTGTTGTATCACTGCTGCTCTGGCAACAAGGCTGTTGTATCACTGCTGCTCTGGCAACAAGGTGGTGGAGGTTCTGGCCAGCAACTTTGGGCGTAATTCGTACATCCCGTTTATTAGAACACAGATGAATGATCCAAAGAGAGAAATCTAATGGTGTTGGGAACACTACCGACGAGGCTAATATTGGGGAACCTTGTAAGCTCGGACAGGAGAGCTTCTGCAACAGCTCCAGCTGCTGAATTTAACGTTTATTTGATAAGTTCTGCTCTTAATTTGGTGAGACACCTGCAGATCTCAGGTGAGAAGAAGATGGCAGCTTCGTACAAGTCTGATTCTTACACTCTTAACGTATATTAATTATACATTTTACAAAGATGTATTTCATAGGAAACAAGAAAGACTGTTTCTTCTTAAAATATATATTATTTTGCACTGTATAGTTACCCATTCCATTCTGGCATCAAGAATGCTAAACGTTTATATTTGACGTTGCCTATTTCTCCTCAACCACCTCACTGCCAGACGTATCGCGGAGTATTTATATATTGCTTATTTATTATTAAATATACGTTTTATACATCTATGATTAATATATTTTTATAGTTTTATGATTAATATAGGTTTTTATAGTTTTACCTAACTTAACCTAGACTAACTTTACTTACAATAAAGAAGAGAAAATTGTAAGAAAATTGGGAAATGTCTAAAAATTGACGCTGAAAAAACGTCAGAAATTGACATTTTTAATTAAAAATTGATGTGATGAACTATAAAAGTTTAATTGAAAAAGTGAGTCATCAACATCACTTCTGTCATCATCTGTGTTCCTGAGTGGTGAACTATCATCTGTGTTCCTGAGTGGTGAACTATCATGTATTAACTATCATCTCTGTGTTCCTGAGTGGTGAACTATCATGTATTAACTATCATCTGTGTTCCTGAGTGGTGAACTATCATGTATTAACTATCATCTGTGTTCCTGAGTGGTGAACTATCATGCATTAACTATCATCTGTGTTCCTGAGTGGTGAACTATCATGTATTAACTATCATCTGTGTTCCTGAGTGGTGAACTATCATGTATTAACTATCATCTGTGTTCCTGAGTGGTGAACTATCATGTATTAACTATCATCTGTGTTCCTGAGTGGTGAACTATCATGTATTAACTATCATCTGTGTTCCTGAGTGGTGAACTATCATGTATTAACTATCATCTGTGTTCCTGAGTGGTGAACTATCATGTATTAACTATCATCTGTGTTCCTGAGTGGTGAACTATCATGTATTAACTATCATCTGTGTTCCTGAGTGGTGAACTATCATGTATTAACTATCATCTGTGTTCCTGAGTGGTGAACTATCATCTGTGTTCCTGAGTGGTGAACTATCATCTGTGTTCCTGAGTGGAGAACTATCATCTGTGTTCCTGAGTGGTGAACTATCATCTGTGTTCCTGAGTGGTGAACTATCATCTGTGTTCCTGAGTGGTGAACTATCATCTGTGTTCCTGAGTGGTGAACTATCATCTGTGTTCCTGAGTGGTGAACTATCATCTGTGTTCCTGAGTGGTGAACTATCATGTATTAACTATCATCTGTGTTCCTGAGTGGTGAACTATCATGTATTAACTATCATCTGTGTTCCTGAGTGGTGAACTATCATGTATTAACTATCATCTCTGTGTTCCTGAGTGGTGAACTATCATGTATTAACTATCATCTGTGTTCCTGAGTGGTGAACTATCATGTATTAACTATCATCTGTGTTCCTGAGTGGTGAACTATCATGTATTAACTATCATCTGTGTTCCTGAGTGGTGAACTATCATGTATTAACTATCATCTTTGTTCCTGAGTGGTGAACTATCATGTATTAACTATCATCTGTGTTCCTGAGTGGTGAACTATCATGTATTAACTATCATCTGTGTTCCTGAGTGGTGAACTATCATGTATTAACTATCATCTCTGTGTTCCTGAGTGGTGAACTATCATGTATTAACTATCATCTGTGTTCCTGAGTGGTGAACTATCATGTATTAACTATCATCTGTGTTCCTGAGTGGTGAACTATCATGTATTAACTATCATCTGTGTTCCTGAGTGGTGAACTATCATGTATTAACTATCATCTTTGTTCCTGAGTGGTGAACTATCATGTATTAACTATCATCTGTGTTCCTGAGTGGTGAACTATCATGTATTAACTATCATCTGTGTTCCTGAGTGGTGAACTATCATGTATTAACTATCATCTGTGTTCCTGAGTGGTGAACTATCATGTATTAACTATCATCTGTGTTCCTGAGTGGTGAACTATCATGTATTAACTATCATCTGTGTTCCTGAGTGGTGAACTATCATGTATTAACTATCATCTGTGTTCCTGAGTGGTGAACTATCATGTATTAACTATCATCTGTGTTCCTGAGTGGTGAACTATCATGTATTAACTATCATCTGTGTTCCTGAGTGGTGAACTATCATGTATTAACTATCATCTGTGTTCCTGAGTGGTGAACTATCATGTATTAACTATCATCTGTGTTCCTGAGTGGTGAACTATCATGTATTAACTATCATCTTTGTTCCTGAGTGGTGAACTATCATGTATTAACTATCATCTTTGTTCCTGAGTGGTGAACTATCATCTGTGTTCCTGAGTGGTGAACTATCATGCATTAACTATCATCTGTGTTCCTGAGTGGTGAACTATCATGTATTAACTATCATCTGTGTTCCTGAGTGGTGAACTATCATGTATTAACTATCATCTGTGTTTCTGAGTGGTGAACTATCATGCATTAACTATCATCTGTGTTCCTGAGTGGTGAACTATCATGTATTAACTATCATCTGTGTTTCTGAGTGGTGAACTATCATGTATTAACTATCATCTGTGTTCCTGAGTGGTGAACTATCATGTATTAACTATCATCTGTGTTTCTGAGTGGTGAACTATCATGCATTAACTATCATCTGTGTTCCTGAGTGGTGAACTATCATGTATTAACTATCATCTGTGTTTCTGAGTGGTGAACTATCATGCACTATCATCTGTGTTCCTGAGTGGTGAACTATCATGTATTAACTATCATCTGTGTTTCTGAGTGGTGAACTATCATGCATTAACTATCATCTGTGTTTCTGAGTGGAAAACTATCATGCATTAACTATCATCTGTGTTTCTGAGTGGTGAACTATCATCTGTGTTCCTGAGTGGTGAACTATCATCTGTGTTCCTGAGTGGTGAACTATCATCTGTGTTCCTGAGTGGTGAACTATCATGCATTAACTATCATCTGTGTTCCTGAGTGGTGAACTATCATGCATTAACTATCATCTGTGTTCCTGAGTGGTGAACTATCATGTATTAACTATCATCTGTGTTTCTGAGTGGTGAACTATCATGTATTAACTATCATCTGTGTTCCTGAGTGGTGAACTATCATGTACTATCATCTGTGTTCCTGAGTGGTGAACTATCATGCATTAACTATCATCTGTGTTCCTGAGTGGTGAACTATCATGTATTAACTATCATCTGTGTTTCTGAGTGGTGAACTATCATGTATTAACTATCATCTGTGTTCCTGAGTGGTGAACTATCATGTACTATCATCTGTGTTTCTGAGTGGTGAACTATCATGCATTAACTATCATCTGTGTTCCTGAGTGGTGAACTATCATGCATTAACTATCATCTGTGTTCCTGAGTGGTGAACTATCATGTATTAACTATCATCTGTGTTCCTGAGTGGTGAACTATCATGTATTAACTATCATCTGTGTTCCTGAGTGGTGAACTATCATGCATTAACTATCATCTGTGTTCCTGAGTGGTGAACTATCATGTATTAACTATCATCTGTGTTCCTGAGTGGTGAACTATCATGCATTAACTATCATCTGTGTTCCTGTGTGGTGAACTATCATGTATTAACTATCATCTGTGTTCCTGAGTGGTGAACTATCATCTGTGTTCCTGAGTGGTGAACTATCATGCATTAACTATCTTCTGTGTTCCTGAGTGTTGAACTATCATGTATTAACTATCATCTTTGTTCCTGAGTGGTGAACTATCATGCATTAACTATCATCTTTGTTCCTGAGTGGAGAACTATCATGCATTAACTATCATCTGTGTTCCTGAGTGGTGAACTATCATGCATTAACTATCATCTGTGTTCCTGAGTGGTGAACTATCATGCATTAACTATCATCTGTGTTCCTGAGTGGTGAACTATCATGCATTAACTATCATCTGTGTTCCTGAGTGGTGAACTATCATGTATTAACTATCATCTGTGTTCCTGAGTGGTGAACTATCATGTATTAACTATCATCTGTGTTCCTGAGTGGTGAACTATCATGCATTAACTATCATCTGTGTTCCTGAGTGGTGAACTATCATGTATTAACTATCATCTGTGTTCCTGAGTGGTGAACTATCATGCATTAACTATCATCTGTGTTCCTGTGTGGTGAACTATCATGTATTAACTATCATCTGTGTTCCTGAGTGGTGAACTATCATCTGTGTTCCTGAGTGGTGAACTATCATGCATTAACTATCATCTGTGTTCCTGAGTGTTGAACTATCATGTATTAACTATCATCTTTGTTCCTGAGTGGTGAACTATCATGCATTAACTATCATCTGTGTTCCTGAGTGGTGAACTATCATCTGTGTTCCTGAGTGGTGAACTATCATGCATTAACTATCATCTGTGTTCCTGAGTGGTGAACTATCATCTGTGTTCCTGAGTGGTGAACTATCATGCATTAACTATCATCTGTGTTCCTGAGTGGTGAACTATCATGTATTAACTATCATCTTTGTTCCTGAGTGGAGAACTATCATGCATTAACTATCATCTGTGTTCCTGAGTGGTGAACTATCATGCATTAACTATCATCTGTGTTCCTGAGTGGTGAACTATCATGCATTAACTATCATCTGTGTTCCTGAGTGGTGAACTATCATGCATTAACTATCATCTGTGTTCCTGAGTGGTGAACTATCATGCATTAACTATCATCTGTGTTGCTGAGTGGTGAACTATCATGTATTAACTATCATCTGTGTTCCTGAGTTTGCCTGGAGTTTACCTGGAGAGAGTTACGGGGGTCAACGCCCCCGCGGCCCGGTCTGTGACCAGGCCTTCTGGTGGATCAGGGCCTGATCAACCAGGCTGTTACTGCTGGCTGCACGCAATCCAACGTACGAGCCACAGCCCGGCTGGTCAGGTACCGACTTTAGGTGCTTGTCCAGTGCCAGCTTGAAGACTGCCAGGGGTCTATTGGTAATCCCCCTTATGTATGCTGGGAGGCAGTTGAACAGTCTCGGGCCCCTGACACTTATTGTATTGTCTCTTAACGTGCTTGTGACACCCCTGCTTTTCATTGGGGGGATGTTGCATCGTCTGCCAAGTCTTTTGCTTTCGTTGTGAGTGATTTTCGTGTGCAAGTTCGGTACTAGTCCCTCTAGGATTTTCCAGGTGTATATAATCATGTATCTCTCCCGCCTGCGTTCCAGGGAATACAGGTTCAGGAACTTCAAGCGCTCCCAGTAATTGAGGTGTTTTATCTCCGTTATGCACGCCGTGAAGGTCCTCTGTACATTTTCTAGGTCAGCAATTTCACCTGTCTTGAAAGGTGCTGTTAGTGTGCAGCAATATTCCAGCCTAGATAGAACAAGCGACCTGAAAAGTGTCATCATGGGCTTGGCACCCCTAGTTTTGAAGGTTCTCATTATCCATCCTGTCATTTTTCTAGCAGCTGCGACTGATACAATGTTATAGTCCTTGAAGGTGAGATCCTCCGACATGATCACTCCCAGGTCTTTGACGTTGGTTTTTCGCTCTATTTTTGTGGCCGGAATTTGTTTTGTACTCTGATGAAGTTTTAATTTCCTCGTGTTTACCATATCGGAGTAATTGAAATTTCTCATCGTTGAACTTCATATTGTTTTCTGAGCCCATTGAAAAATTTGGTTGATGTCCGCCTGGAGCCTTGCAGTGTCTGCAAAGGAAGACACTGTCATGCAGATTCGGGTGTTATCTGCAAAGGAAGACACGGTGCTGTGGCTGACATCCTTGTCTATGTCAGATATGAGGATGAGAAACAAGATGGGAGCGAGTACTGTGCCTTGTGGAACAGAGCTTTTCACCGTAGCTGCCTCAGACTTGACTTTGTTGACTACTAATCTTTGTGTTCTGTTTGTGAGGAAATTATAGATCCATCTACCAACTTTTCCTGTTATTCCTTTAGCACGCATTTTGTGCGCTATTACGCCATGGTCACACTTGTCGAAGGCTTTTGCAAAGTCTGTATATATTACATATGCATTCTTTTTGTCTTCTAGTGCATCTAGGACCTTGTCGTAGTGATCCAATAGTTGAGACAGACAGGAGCGACCTGCTCTAAACCCATGTTTGCCCTGGGTTGTGTAATTGATGGGTATCTAGATGGGTGGCGATCTTGCTTCTTAGGACCCTTTCAAAGATTTTTATGATATGGGATGTTAGTGCTATCGGTCTGTAGTTCTTTGCTATTGCTTTACTGCCCCCTTTGTGGAGTGGGGCTATGTCTGTTGTTTTAGTAACTGTGGGACAACCTCAATGTCCATGCTCCCTCTCCATAGGATGGTAAAAGCTCGTGATAGGGGCTTCTTGCAGTTCTTGATGAACACGGAGTTCCATGAGTCTGGCCCTGGGGCAGAGTGCATGGGCATGTCATTTATCGCCTGTTCGAAGTCATTTGGCGTCAGGATAACATCAGATAGGCTTGTGTTATTTCTCTGCCCAGTGACTCCCTACGCATTTCAGATATATTGGCCTCTTTTAGCTGCTCTGTTATTCTTTTTCGTCGCCTGTAAAGGGAGCGCCTGTCTCTTTCTATTTTACATCTACTCCCTTTTCTTAAAGGAATAAGCCTTGAGCATACATCGAGTGCCACCGAGTTAATCTGTTCTAGGCATAAGTTGGGGTCTTTGTTGCTTAGTCTATCTTCTCAGCTTATATCGGTTAGGACTTGGTTTACTTAGTCCCACTTTATGTTCTTGTTATTGAAGTTGAATTTGGTGAAGGCTCCCTCGTGACTAATCTCATTTTGTCGGTCTGGGGCTCTGCGCATACATGTCTGAACCTCGATTATGTTGTGATCTGAGTATATTGTTTCTGATATGGTGACATTTCGTATCAGATCATCATTGTTAGTGAAGATGAGGTCTAGTGTATTCTCAAGTCTAGTAGGCTCTCTTATTTGCTGGTTTAAGTTGAATTTTGTGCAGAGATTTAAAAGCTCGTGTGTGTGTGAGTTCTCGTCAGAGCTGCCTCCTGGTGTTATCACTGCAACAACATTATTTGCTATATTCCTCCATTTTAGGTGCATTAAGTTGAAATCCCCCAGGTACAAGATGTTGGGGGCAGGAGCTGGCAGATTTTCCAGACAGTGGTCAATTTTTAACAGCTGTTCCTGGAATTGCTGGGACGTTGCATGTAGACTACCACAATGACTAGGTTTTGGTTCTCGATCTTTACTGCTAAAACTTCCACTACATCATTTGAGGCATTAAGCAGTTCTGTGCAAACAAGTGACTCTGCAATGTACAGGCCAACCCCCCCGTTTTGCTTGTTTACTCTGTCACATCTGTATAGGTTGTAACCTGGGATCTATATTTCGTTGTCCAAGTGATCCTTTATGTGGGTCTCTGTGAAAGCCGCGAACATTGCATTTGCCTCTGCAAGCAGTCCATGGATGAAAGGTATTTTGTTGTTCGTTGCTGGCTTTAGACCCTGTATATTTGCAAGGAAGAATGTCATCGGACTGGTGGTATTGGTGGTATTGGGGGGGACTTTTTTTTCCGGTATTAGTATCTGGATCTGTTGGTTTGGAGTGGAGGCCATCGACTGTGGTTCCACTCCAGGAATGACTGGATTTAGCGTACGATTTCTGCCATTTCCTGCCAGTTTTTTTTCCTTCCTGGCACTAAAAAACCTCTCCCTCTTGAGTGGCTGTGGCTACCCAGGTTTTCCCATGGCCTGGATGTTTTGTATCTTTTTGTCCCCTGTAGATAGTGTGCCTGGCAATTTAAGTTATATCACAGTCTTTCCTGTACTGAAGAGGGACACATTTCAGGGTGAAAAAGCTTATAGGAAGGGAGTTTGCATTTTCCTGTTGTCATATGGGCACGGCATTTTCTAGGGTGGTCATAGTTGCACGTCCCATCTGTTTTTCCAGATTTCCCATGCCTACAGATACCAAGTGCATAATGTGCACAGGCTTGGTTTCTGTTTGCCTTGGGTTTCTGTGACTGTATTCCCTGTATTCCTATCCTCACTAGTACTAACA
>NC_091343.1:4835362-4965362 GCF_038502225.1 Cherax quadricarinatus | reverse complement strand
ATCCAGTGAGCTGCGGTTTTGTGGGTAAAAGTACCTTGTTAGTGACACGTTAGAGGAGAACGGCTAGACTGGGTCAAGTTGACAGGAAGGAGACAGTAACTCAAATAACCACATGTTACAGTGGACACAAACTTACCAAAACTTAATAGTTAAAAACTGAAAAAAAACGTCGTTTGGCTGGTGGTAGTGATGTCACAGAGCACATGTCTCATCTCCAGCTGGTTCCACACATGACAATGAGCTCTATGTACTCCAGTGGCCTCCACGGTCACCAGATCTCAGTTAAATAGAGCAGCTGCGTGATGCCATCATGTCAACATGGTCCAGAATGTCTAAGAAATGTTTGGCCACAGCCTCGGTGAAGGTTTCTTGGAGTCAAAGTGTGGCAAGTCAGATAACATGCCATCACACTAGCAACATTGTTATTAAGAGGAGAGACTAAAGCAAACCTTCCTTTACTACTTTCATATTCACTCTCTCGCTTCCAAAGAAAAAAGGAAAGTCGGTTAAGTGAAGTTTAGTGTCTGCTCTTACTCTCTCTAGTTTTACAACCGCTAATGTCTATTATTTTATTCATTATTTTGTAAGTGTGGCAAATTGGTGTATTTACTTAATCGTGGATGTTTGTAGTTTGTGTCTGAACCTGTGTATGTATGGTGATTCTTTTTTGCAAGCATGTGTGTGTTTCATATGTTGGTGTACATGTGTAGTTACTGTGTACATCTGTAGATTTGTAAGCACGAGTGTTTGTACATGCAGGTAGCAATAACCTGATTGATCAGGTGATCATTAACATGGACATCAGGACACATTATACAAATAACCTGCACATAGGAGAGAGAACCTACGACGACGTTTCGGTTCGACTTGAACTGACTTTGTAAATGGTCCAGGTCTGACTGACTCAAAGATCGTCGTAAACTTCTCTCGCGTATGTGCGGGTTATTTATGTATTGTTCCAGTCACGGTATTGTGACTTTTTGTTGGTCAGGACACAGGCTGGGCTGTCTTAATTAGTAGTTTTGTACCTGATTAGATGCGTCTGTGTGAGTTGACCTCCAGCTCTTGAACCCCATTTTTGTTCATCTGTCATTTGATGTGGCTGTCTGTTGTGCCCACGTGCTTTATCACCGTTAGTCTTTAGGATACAGGCGGATTTTGGTGGGCCAGACTAGTGGGGGGGAGGGTGATAGACACCAGACCTGAGTGACCCGCATTCCACTGGGGCACCATAGCTAATATGTGGCATCACAGATGCCACTACTCATTGTTAGCAGATGATACCATATGTATATGAAGATATGTTAAGCTCAACAGTCTTGAAGATAGCACAGGGCTTATTGGTAATCCCTGCTTATGTATTGTGGGAGGTTGTTTAATAATCTTGGACCCCTTACACTTTTTGTGTTGTTTTTCAGTGTACTCACCTGATTTTCCTTAAAGGGTATTTTACAATCTTCCGAGCTTCTTGCTTTCGTAGTGTGCAGGTTTGGGACCGATCCCTCTAGAATTTTTCAGGTGTAAATTATGATACATTTTTCTAGCCTGCGTCCCGAGGAATACAGGTCAAGAGACTTCAAACGTTCCCAGTAATTATGGTGCTTGACTGAACTTATACGTGGTTCTCTGCACATTCTCTAGAGCTGCAATTTCACCCATCTTAAAAGGGGCTGCTAATGTACAGCAGTATTCTTCCCGGGAGAGAACAAGTGACATAAACGATTATTGGCTTGGTATCCCTTGTTTTGAAGGTTCTCGTTACCCATCCTCTCATTTTCCATGTTGTGATGATGACAGTGTTTTGATTATTGAAAGTCAAATTGTCTGACGTTATCACATTCAAGTCCTTCACATTAGCTGTTGTTCTCCCCTCAAAGGAGGTTCCTTGACGCTGCTGAAGGGTTCTTGATCTAGAGAATTGGATCTGTGCTCCGGTTCCCTGAATTGAGCCTGAATATCTTTTATACCCCCTACATGCGCTGTATAACCCTACGGGTTTAGCGCTCCCCGTGATTATACTAATCATAGCTGTTGTTCTATTGAGGAGTTAGTATTAGTTTTTAACTCATTTCTATTTTTTATTTTCTAAGTTTTTTCCATAATAGAATACCTGGTAATAGTTGTGTCACAGATGTCGCGGGTGTGTCACGGTTATGTCACTGATGTATCACTGATATGTCACGGATGTCACTGGTATATCATGGGTGTCATGATTACGTTACGCGTGTCGCGGTCATCACCAGAGAGAGACGAGTGACCTGAAGAATATCATTATTGGTTTGACTTCTCTTGTTTTTTGACAGTTCTCTACATTTTCCTCACAGTTACGATAGCAACATTGTTATGCTCGTGAACACGAGATCCTGTGATATTATCCCCACGTTTATAACATTCAATTTCCATTCTGCTGAGTGATTCCAGTTTCTGTACTCTGAGCTCGTTTTTATTTCCTTTATTTTACCGTAACGTAGCACTCGGAATATGTCGTGTAGCATCATATTTTTGTCAGTGGTCCACTGGAAGACGGTTTATATCAGCTTGGAGAGATTGTGTCTTACATGTTGCCACTTTCATACAGATTATTGTATCGTCTGTAAAGGATGAGTGTTATTGTTTATGTCCCTGACTATGATAGATATGAGAATGAGTAAGAGAAGTGGGGTGAGTACTGGGCCTTGGGGAACATAGCGTAGTACTGTGGCAGCCTCTAATTCATTCTCTTTATCATTACTGTTTGCGACCTAAATTATTAGTATCCATTATTCTTTTTGTATGCATTTTGTATGGAATTACCTCATAGTTACACTTGTTGAAGGCTTTTCGTTTGTCTTCAGTGTATCCAAGACCATGTTGTAATAATGGTCTACCAACTGAGAAAGAAAGGACTGACATGTTCTGATCCTGTTGACCTGGTTTATGAAGTTGCTGTATTTCCAGGTGATCGACAATCTTACTTCTCAAAACCGTTTTAAAAAATCTTAATAATGTTGTATGTCAGGGTTATTGGTCTATAGTGTTTTGCACTTCCTTTACTACCAACTTTGTAGGAGTGGGGCAATATCGGTGCTTTTTTTTAATAACTGGGATGACTTCAGTGTCCAGGCTTCTTCTCCTTATAATATTTAAGGAATTCTACGAGTTCGGTCCCAGGACAGAGTGAAGAAGCGTTCAGTTAATCGCTTCTTCGAAGTCAAGTGTGGTCAAGATTATATCAGAAAATTCAGAATGTTCGTAGTGTTGACATCTTGTACGTGAAGCACTAACTTAGGTCGTCAATCTTTTATTGTTAGTTCAGTATTTCATTCATTTTCTAGTTGTCAGTTCGTGTTCCATATTTTATTAAAGGCCCGATTTTTAAAAGTTAGGATTAGTTAGGTTAGGTTGGGTTATATATCTATAAATGGTTTATTTCACCAGTAATAGGTCAAGGCAAAAAAGGCAGCGATACACGTCTGGCGGCGGGGGTGTCGGGGAATGTGCACAATGTTATAATGTACACGAGTGTCAGGCTTTGTGTGAGGTCAGTGTCTCCTACCTCAGCCAACTTTCTTCAGCACTTACTTTTTCTTAATTATGCCACAAAACCTGACTTTCTCGCCTGATTGCTTCTAGTTCATGTATGAATGTGATCATTCCCTCCCCCCCCCCTCCCGTCCTTCAGCCTGTGCTAGGTGTTAGGTACCAGGAGGTACTAGTGAGGTAGACAGCAACCATCCAGGGAGGTACTACCTTCCTGTCATAAGAAACATAGGTAGCAGGAAGGTAGACAGCAACCATCCAGGGAGGTACTACCTTCCTGTCATGAGAAACATAGGTAGCAGGAAGGTAGACAGCAGCCATCCAGGGAGGTACTACCTTCCTGTCATAAGAAACATAGGTAGCAGGAAGGTAGACAGCAGCCATCCAGGGAGGTACTACCTTCCTGTCATGAGAAACATAGGTAGCAGGAAGGTAGACAGCAACCATCCAGGGAGGTACTACTTTCCTGTCATGAGAAACATAGTTAGCAGGAAGGTAGACAGCAACCATCCAGGGAGGTACTACCTTCCTGTCATGAGAAACATAGGTAGCAGGAAGGTAGACAGCAACCATCCAGGGAGGTACTACCTTCCTGTCATAAGAAACATAGGTAGCAGGAAGGTAGACAGCAGCCATCCAGGGAGGTACTAACTTCCAGTCATGAGAAACATAGGTAGCAGGAAGGTAGACAGCAACCATCCAGGGAGGTACTACCTTCCTGTCATGAGAAACATAGGTAGCAGGAAGGTAGACAGCAGCCATCCAGGGAGGTACTACCTTCCTGTCATGAGAAACATAGGTAGCAAGAAGGTAGACAGCAGCCATCCAGGGAGGTACTACCTTCCTGTCATGAGAAACATAGGTAGCAGGAAGGTAGACAGCAGCCATCCAGGGAGGTACTAACTTCCTGTCATGAGAAACATAGGTAGCAGGAAGGTAGACAGCAACCATCCAGGGAGGTACTACCTTCCTGTCATGAGAAACATAGGTAGCAGGAAGGTAGACAGCAACCATCCAGGGAGGTACTACCTTCTTGTCATGAGAAACATAGGTAGCAGGAAGGTAGACAGCAACCATCCAGGGAGGTACTACCTTCCTGTCATGAGAAACAGGTAGCAGGAAGGTAGACAGCAGCCATCCAGGGAGGTACTACCTTCCTGTCATGAGAAACATAGGTAGCAGGAAGGTAGACAGCAACCATCCAGGGAGGTACTACCTTCCTGTCATGAGAAACATAGGTAGCAGGAAGGTAGACAGCAACCATCCAGGGAGGTACTACCTTCCTGTCATGAGAAACATAGGTAGCAGGAAGGTAGACAGCAACCATCCAGGGAGGTACTACCTTCCTGTCATAAGAAACATAGGTAGCAGGAAGGTAGACATCAACCATCCAGGGAGGTACTACCTTCCTGTCATAAGAAACATAGGTAGCAGGAAGGTAGACAGCAGCCATCCAGGGAGGTACTACCTTCCTGTCATAAGAAACATAGGTAGCAGGAAGGAAGACAGCAGCCATCCAGGGAGGTACTACCTTCCTGTCATGAGAAACATAGGTAGCAGGAAGGTAGACAGCAACCATCCAGGGAGGTACTAACTTCCTGTCATGAGAAACATAGGTAGCAGGAAGGTAGACAGCAACCATCCAGGGAGGTACTACCTTCCTGTCATGAGAAACATAGGTAGCAGGAAGGTAGACAACAACCATCCAGAGAGGTACTACCTTCCTGTCATGAGAAACATAGGTAGCAGGAAGGTAGACAGCAGCCATCCAGGGAGGTACTACCTTCCTGTCATAAGAAACATAGGTAGCAGGAAGGTAGACAGCAACCATCCAGGGAAGTACTACCTTCCTGTCATGAGAAACATAGGTAGCAGGAAGGTAGACAGCAACCATCCAGGGAGGTACTACCTTCCTGTCATGAGAAACATAGGTAGCAGGAAGGTAGACAGCAACCATCCAGGGAGGTACTACCTTCCTGTCATGAGAAACATAGGTAGCAGGAAGGTAGACAGCAACCATCCAGGGAGGTACTACCTTCCTGTCATGAGAAACATTGGTAGCAGGAAGGTAGACAGCAACCATCCAGGGAGGTACTACCTTCCTGTCATGAGAAACGTAGGTAGCAGGGAGGTAGACAGCAGCCATCCAGGGAGGTACTACCTTCCTGTCATGAGAAACATAGGTAGCAGGGAGGTAGACAGCAGCCATCCAGGGAGGTACTACCTTCTTGTCCTGAGAAACATACTTAGCAGGGAGGTAGACAGCAACCATCCAGGGAGGTACTACCTTTCTGTCATGAGAAACATAGGTAGCAGGAAGGTAGACAGCAACCATCCAGGGAGGTACTACCTTCCTGTCATGAGAAACATAGGTAGCAGGAAGGTAGGCAGCAGCCATCCAGGGAGGTACTACCTTCCTGTCATGAGAAACATAGGTAGCAGGAAGGTAGACAGCAACCATCCAGGGAGGTACTACCTTCCTGTCATGAGAAACATAGGTAGCAGGAAGGTAGACAATAACCATCCAGGGAGGTACTACCTTCCTGTCATAAGAAACACAGGTAGCAGGAAGGTAGACAGCAGCCATCCAGGGAGGTACTACCTTCCTGTCATGAGAAACATAGGTAGCAGGAAGGTAGACAACAACCATCCAGGGAGGTACTACCTTCCTGTCATGAGAAACATAGGTAGCAGGAAGGTAGACAGCAACCATCCAGGGAGGTACTACCTTCCTGTCATGAGAAACATAGGTAGCAGGAAGGTAGACAACAGCCATCCAGGGAGGTACTACCTTCCTGTCATGAGAAACATAGGTAGCAGGAAGGTAGTCAGCAACCATCGAGGGAGGTACTACCTTCCTGTCATAAGAAACATAGGTAGCAGGAAGGTAGACAGCAACCATCGAGGGAGGTACTACCTTCCTGTCATAAGAAACATAGGTAGCAGGAAGGTAGACAGCAACCATCCAGGGAGGTACTACCTTCCTGTCATAAGGAACATAGGTAGCAGGAAGGTAGACAGCAGCCATCCAGGGAGGTACTACCTTCCTGTCATGAGAAACATAGGTAGCAGGAAGGTAGACAGCAACCATCCAGGGAGGTACTACCTTCCTGTCATGAGAAACATAGGTAGCAGGAAGGTAGACAGCAGCCATCCAGGAAGGTACTACCTTCCTGTCATAAGAAACATAGGTAGCAGGAAGGTAGACAGCAGCCATCCAGGGAGGTACTACCTTCCTGTCATGAGAAACATAGGTAGCAGGAAGGTAGACAGCAACCATCCAGGGAGGTACTACTTTCCTGTCATGAGAAACATAGTTAGCAGGAAGGTAGACAGCAACCATCCAGGGAGGTACTACCTTCCTGTCATGAGAAACATAGGTAGCAGGAAGGTAGACAGCAACCATCCAGGGAGGTACTACCTTCCTGTCATAAGAAACATAGGTAGCAGGAAGGTAGACAGCAGCCATCCAGGGAGGTACTAACTTCCAGTCATGAGAAACATAGGTAGCAGGAAGGTAGACAGCAACCATCCAGGGAGGTACTACCTTCCTGTCATGAGAAACATAGGTAGCAGGAAGGTAGACAGCAGCCATCCAGGGAGGTACTACCTTCCTGTCATGAGAAACATAGGTAGCAAGAAGGTAGACAGCAGCCATCCAGGGAGGTACTACCTTCCTGTCATGAGAAACATAGGTAGCAGGAAGGTAGACAGCAGCCATCCAGGGAGGTACTAACTTCCTGTCATGAGAAACATAGGTAGCAGGAAGGTAGACAGCAACCATCCAGGGAGGTACTACCTTCCTGTCATGAGAAACATAGGTAGCAGGAAGGTAGACAGCAACCATCCAGGGAGGTACTACCTTCTTGTCATGAGAAACATAGGTAGCAGGAAGGTAGACAGCAACCATCCAGGGAGGTACTACCTTCCTGTCATGAGAAACAGGTAGCAGGAAGGTAGACAGCAGCCATCCAGGGAGGTACTACCTTCCTGTCATGAGAAACATAGGTAGCAGGAAGGTAGACAGCAACCATCCAGGGAGGTACTACCTTCCTGTCATGAGAAACGTAGGTAGCAGGAAGGTAGACAGCAACCATCCAGGGAGGTACTACCTTCCTGTCATAAGAAACATAGGTAGCAGGGAGGTAGACAACAACCATCCAGGGAGGTACTACCTTCCTGTCATAAGAAACATAGGTAGCAGGAAGGTAGACAGCAGCCATCCAGGGAGGTACTACCTTCCTGTCATAAGAAACATAGGTAGCAGGAAGGAAGACAGCAGCCATCCAGGGAGGTACTACCTTCCTGTCATGAGAAACATAGGTAGCAGGAAGGTAGACAGCAACCATCCAGGGAGGTACTAACTTCCTGTCATGAGAAACATAGGTAGCAGGAAGGTAGACAGCAACCATCCAGGGAGGTACTACCTTCCTGTCATGAGAAACATAGGTAGCAGGAAGGTAGACAACAACCATCCAGAGAGGTACTACCTTCCTGTCATGAGAAACATAGGTAGCAGGAAGGTAGACAGCAGCCATCCAGGGAGGTACTACCTTCCTGTCATAAGAAACATAGGTAGCAGGAAGGTAGACAGCAACCATCCAGGGAAGTACTACCTTCCTGTCATGAGAAACATAGGTAGCAGGAAGGTAGACAGCAACCATCCAGGGAGGTACTACCTTCCTGTCATGAGAAACATAGGTAGCAGGAAGGTAGACAGCAACCATCCAGGGAGGTACTACCTTCCTGTCATGAGAAACATAGGTAGCAGGAAGGTAGACAGCAACCATCCAGGGAGGTACTACCTTCCTGTCATGAGAAACATTGGTAGCAGGAAGGTAGACAGCAACCATCCAGGGAGGTACTACCTTCCTGTCATGAGAAACGTAGGTAGCAGGGAGGTAGACAGCAGCCATCCAGGGAGGTACTACCTTCCTGTCATGAGAAACATAGGTAGCAGGGAGGTAGACAGCAGCCATCCAGGGAGGTACTACCTTCTTGTCCTGAGAAACATACTTAGCAGGGAGGTAGACAGCAACCATCCAGGGAGGTACTACCTTTCTGTCATGAGAAACATAGGTAGCAGGAAGGTAGACAGCAACCATCCAGGGAGGTACTACCTTCCTGTCATGAGAAACATAGGTAGCAGGAAGGTAGGCAGCAGCCATCCAGGGAGGTACTACCTTCCTGTCATGAGAAACATAGGTAGCAGGAAGGTAGACAGCAACCATCCAGGGAGGTACTACCTTCCTGTCATGAGAAACATAGGTAGCAGGAAGGTAGACAGCAACCATCCAGGGAGGTACTACCTTCCTGTCATAAGAAACATAGGTAGCAGGAAGGTAGACATCAACCATCCAGGGAGGTACTACCTTCCTGTCATAAGAAACATAGGTAGCAGGAAGGTAGACAGCAGCCATCCAGGGAGGTACTACCTTCCTGTCATAAGAAACATAGGTAGCAGGAAGGTAGACAGCAGCCATCCAGGGAGGTACTACCTTCCTGTCATGAGAAACATAGGTAGCAGGAAGGTAGACAGCAACCATCCAGGGAGGTACTACTTTCCTGTCATGAGAAACATAGTTAGCAGGAAGGTAGACAGCAACCATCCAGGGAGGTACTACCTTCCTGTCATGAGAAACATAGGTAGCAGGAAGGTAGACAGCAACCATCCAGGGAGGTACTACCTTCCTGTCATAAGAAACATAGGTAGCAGGAAGGTAGACAGCAGCCATCCAGGGAGGTACTAACTTCCAGTCATGAGAAACATAGGTAGCAGGAAGGTAGACAGCAACCATCCAGGGAGGTACTACCTTCCTGTCATGAGAAACATAGGTAGCAGGAAGGTAGACAGCAGCCATCCAGGGAGGTACTACCTTCCTGTCATGAGAAACATAGGTAGCAAGAAGGTAGACAGCAGCCATCCAGGGAGGTACTACCTTCCTGTCATGAGAAACATAGGTAGCAGGAAGGTAGACAGCAGCCATCCAGGGAGGTACTAACTTCCTGTCATGAGAAACATAGGTAGCAGGAAGGTAGACAGCAACCATCCAGGGAGGTACTACCTTCCTGTCATGAGAAACATAGGTAGCAGGAAGGTAGACAGCAACCATCCAGGGAGGTACTACCTTCTTGTCATGAGAAACATAGGTAGCAGGAAGGTAGACAGCAACCATCCAGGGAGGTACTACCTTCCTGTCATGAGAAACAGGTAGCAGGAAGGTAGACAGCAGCCATCCAGGGAGGTACTACCTTCCTGTCATGAGAAACATAGGTAGCAGGAAGGTAGACAGCAACCATCCAGGGAGGTACTACCTTCCTGTCATGAGAAACATAGGTAGCAGGAAGGTAGACAGCAACCATCCAGGGAGGTACTACCTTCCTGTCATGAGAAACATAGGTAGCAGGAAGGTAGACAGCAACCATCCAGGGAGGTACTACCTTCCTGTCATAAGAAACATAGGTAGCAGGAAGGTAGACATCAACCATCCAGGGAGGTACTACCTTCCTGTCATAAGAAACATAGGTAGCAGGAAGGTAGACAGCAGCCATCCAGGGAGGTACTACCTTCCTGTCATAAGAAACATAGGTAGCAGGAAGGAAGACAGCAGCCATCCAGGGAGGTACTACCTTCCTGTCATGAGAAACATAGGTAGCAGGAAGGTAGACAGCAACCATCCAGGGAGGTACTAACTTCCTGTCATGAGAAACATAGGTAGCAGGAAGGTAGACAGCAACCATCCAGGGAGGTACTACCTTCCTGTCATGAGAAACATAGGTAGCAGGAAGGTAGACAACAACCATCCAGAGAGGTACTACCTTCCTGTCATGAGAAACATAGGTAGCAGGAAGGTAGACAGCAGCCATCCAGGGAGGTACTACCTTCCTGTCATAAGAAACATAGGTAGCAGGAAGGTAAACAGCAACCATCCAGGGAAGTACTACCTTCCTGTCATGAGAAACATAGGTAGCAGGAAGGTAGACAGCAACCATCCAGGGAGGTACTACCTTCCTGTCATGAGAAACATAGGTAGCAGGAAGGTAGACAGCAACCATCCAGGGAGGTACTACCTTCCTGTCATGAGAAACATAGGTAGCAGGAAGGTAGACAGCAACCATCCAGGGAGGTACTACCTTCCTGTCATGAGAAACATTGGTAGCAGGAAGGTAGACAGCAACCATCCAGGGAGGTACTACCTTCCTGTCATGAGAAACGTAGGTAGCAGGGAGGTAGACAGCAGCCATCCAGGGAGGTACTACCTTCCTGTCATGAGAAACATAGGTAGCAGGGAGGTAGACAGCAGCCATCCAGGGAGGTACTACCTTCTTGTCCTGAGAAACATACTTAGCAGGGAGGTAGACAGCAACCATCCAGGGAGGTACTACCTTTCTGTCATGAGAAACATAGGTAGCAGGAAGGTAGACAGCAACCATCCAGGGAGGTACTACCTTCCTGTCATGAGAAACATAGGTAGCAGGAAGGTAGGCAGCAGCCATCCAGGGAGGTACTACCTTCCTGTCATGAGAAACATAGGTAGCAGGAAGGTAGACAGCAACCATCCAGGGAGGT
Source organism: Cherax quadricarinatus (assembly GCF_038502225.1). Lineage (NCBI taxonomy): Eukaryota > Metazoa > Arthropoda > Malacostraca > Decapoda > Parastacidae > Cherax > Cherax quadricarinatus. The sequence continues at coordinate 4,954,273 of NC_091343.1, read as the reverse complement.
ACTACCTTCCTGTCATGAGAAACATAGGTAGCAGGAAGGTAGACAATAACCATCCAGGGAGGTACTACCTTCCTGTCATAAGAAACACAGGTAGCAGGAAGGTAGACAGCAGCCATCCAGGGAGGTACTACCTTCCTGTCATGAGAAACATAGGTAGCAGGAAGGTAGACAACAACCATCCAGGGAGGTACTACCTTCCTGTCATGAGAAACATAGGTAGCAGGAAGGTAGACAACAACCATCCAGGGAGATACTACCTTCCTGTCATAAGAAACATAGGTAGCAGGAAGGTAGACAACAACCATCCAGGGAGGTACTACCTTCCTGTCATGAGAAACATAGGTAGCAGGAAGGTAGACAGCAGCCATCCAGGGAGGTACTACCTTAATGTCATGAGAAACATAGGTAGCAGGGAGGTAGACAACAACCATCCAGGGAGGTACTACCTTCCTGTCATGAGAAACATAGGTAGCAGGGAGGTAGACAACAACCATCCAGGGAGGTACTACCTTCCTGTCATGAGAAACATAGGTAGCAGGGAGGTAGACAACAACCATCCAGGGAGGTACTACCTTCCTGTCATGAGAAACATAGGTAGCAGGAAGGTAGACAGCAACCATCCAGGGAGGTACTACCTTCCTGTCATGAGAAACATAGGTAGCAGGAAGGTAGACAACAGCCATCCAGGGAGGTACTACCTTCCTGTCATGAGAAACATAGGTAGCAGGAAGGTAGTCAGCAACCATCGAGGGAGGTACTACCTTCCTGTCATAAGAAACATAGGTAGCAGGAAGGTAGACAGCAACCATCGAGGGAGGTACTACCTTCCTGTCATAAGAAACATAGGTAGCAGGAAGGTAGACAGCAACCATCCAGGGAGGTACTACCTTCCTGTCATAAGGAACATAGGTAGCAGGAAGGTAGACAGCAGCCATCCAGGGAGGTACTACCTTCCTGTCATGAGAAACATAGGTAGCAGGAAGGTAGACAGCAACCATCCAGGGAGGTACTACCTTCCTGTCATGAGAAACATAGGTAGCAGGAAGGTAGACAGCAGCCATCCAGGAAGGTACTACCTTCCTGTCATAAGAAACATAGGTAGCAGGAAGGTAGACAGCAGCCATCCAGGGAGGTACTACCTTCCTGTCATGAGAAACATAGGTAGCAGGAAGGTAGACAGCAACCATCCAGGGAGGTACTACTTTCCTGTCATGAGAAACATAGTTAGCAGGAAGGTAGACAGCAACCATCCAGGGAGGTACTACCTTCCTGTCATGAGAAACATAGGTAGCAGGAAGGTAGACAGCAACCATCCAGGGAGGTACTACCTTCCTGTCATAAGAAACATAGGTAGCAGGAAGGTAGACAGCAGCCATCCAGGGAGGTACTAACTTCCAGTCATGAGAAACATAGGTAGCAGGAAGGTAGACAGCAACCATCCAGGGAGGTACTACCTTCCTGTCATGAGAAACATAGGTAGCAGGAAGGTAGACAGCAGCCATCCAGGGAGGTACTACCTTCCTGTCATGAGAAACATAGGTAGCAAGAAGGTAGACAGCAGCCATCCAGGGAGGTACTACCTTCCTGTCATGAGAAACATAGGTAGCAGGAAGGTAGACAGCAGCCATCCAGGGAGGTACTAACTTCCTGTCATGAGAAACATAGGTAGCAGGAAGGTAGACAGCAACCATCCAGGGAGGTACTACCTTCCTGTCATGAGAAACATAGGTAGCAGGAAGGTAGACAGCAACCATCCAGGGAGGTACTACCTTCTTGTCATGAGAAACATAGGTAGCAGGAAGGTAGACAGCAACCATCCAGGGAGGTACTACCTTCCTGTCATGAGAAACAGGTAGCAGGAAGGTAGACAGCAGCCATCCAGGGAGGTACTACCTTCCTGTCATGAGAAACATAGGTAGCAGGAAGGTAGACAGCAACCATCCAGGGAGGTACTACCTTCCTGTCATGAGAAACATAGGTAGCAGGAAGGTAGACAGCAACCATCCAGGGAGGTACTACCTTCCTGTCATAAGAAACATAGGTAGCAGGAAGGTAGACATCAACCATCCAGGGAGGTACTACCTTCCTGTCATAAGAAACATAGGTAGCAGGAAGGTAGACAGCAGCCATCCAGGGAGGTACTACCTTCCTGTCATAAGAAACATAGGTAGCAGGAAGGAAGACAGCAGCCATCCAGGGAGGTACTACCTTCCTGTCATGAGAAACATAGGTAGCAGGAAGGTAGACAGCAACCATCCAGGGAGGTACTAACTTCCTGTCATGAGAAACATAGGTAGCAGGAAGGTAGACAGCAACCATCCAGGGAGGTACTACCTTCCTGTCATGAGAAACATAGGTAGCATGAAGGTAGACAACAACCATCCAGAGAGGTACTACCTTCCTGTCATGAGAAACATAGGTAGCAGGAAGGTAGACAGCAGCCATCCAGGGAGGTACTACCTTCCTGTCATAAGAAACATAGGTAGCAGGAAGGTAGACAGCAACCATCCAGGGAAGTACTACCTTCCTGTCATGAGAAACATAGGTAGCAGGAAGGTAGACAGCAACCATCCAGGGAGGTACTACCTTCCTGTCATGAGAAACATAGGTAGCAGGAAGGTAGACAGCAACCATCCAGGGAGGTACTACCTTCCTGTCATGAGAAACATAGGTAGCAGGAAGGTAGACAGCAACCATCCAGGGAGGTACTACCTTCCTGTCATGAGAAACATTGGTAGCAGGAAGGTAGACAGCAACCATCCAGGGAGGTACTACCTTCCTGTCATGAGAAACGTAGGTAGCAGGGAGGTAGACAGCAGCCATCCAGGGAGGTACTACCTTCCTGTCATGAGAAACATAGGTAGCAGGGAGGTAGACAGCAGCCATCCAGGGAGGTACTACCTTCTTGTCCTGAGAAACATACTTAGCAGGGAGGTAGACAGCAACCATCCAGGGAGGTACTACCTTTCTGTCATGAGAAACATAGGTAGCAGGAAGGTAGACAGCAACCATCCAGGGAGGTACTACCTTCCTGTCATGAGAAACATAGGTAGCAGGAAGGTAGGCAGCAGCCATCCAGGGAGGTACTACCTTCCTGTCATGAGAAACATAGGTAGCAGGAAGGTAGACAGCAACCATCCAGGGAGGTACTACCTTCCTGTCATGAGAAACATAGGTAGCAGGAAGGTAGACAGCAACCATCCAGGGAGGTACTACCTTCCTGTCATAAGAAACATAGGTAGCAGGAAGGTAGACATCAACCATCCAGGGAGGTACTACCTTCCTGTCATAAGAAACATAGGTAGCAGGAAGGTAGACAGCAGCCATCCAGGGAGGTACTACCTTCCTGTCATAAGAAACATAGGTAGCAGGAAGGAAGACAGCAGCCATCCAGGGAGGTACTACCTTCCTGTCATGAGAAACATAGGTAGCAGGAAGGTAGACAGCAACCATCCAGGGAGGTACTAACTTCCTGTCATGAGAAACATAGGTAGCAGGAAGGTAGACAGCAACCATCCAGGGAGGTACTACCTTCCTGTCATGAGAAACATAGGTAGCAGGAAGGTAGACAACAACCATCCAGAGAGGTACTACCTTCCTGTCATGAGAAACATAGGTAGCAGGAAGGTAGACAGCAGCCATCCAGGGAGGTACTACCTTCCTGTCATAAGAAACATAGGTAGCAGGAAGGTAGACAGCAACCATCCAGGGAAGTACTACCTTCCTGTCATGAGAAACATAGGTAGCAGGAAGGTAGACAGCAACCATCCAGGGAGGTACTACCTTCCTGTCATGAGAAACATAGGTAGCAGGAAGGTAGACAGCAACCATCCAGGGAGGTACTACCTTCCTGTCATGAGAAACATAGATAGCAGGAAGGTAGACAGCAACCATCCAGGGAGGTACTACCTTCCTGTCATGAGAAACATTGGTAGCAGGAAGGTAGACAGCAACCATCCAGGGAGGTACTACCTTCCTGTCATGAGAAACGTAGGTAGCAGGGAGGTAGACAGCAGCCATCCAGGGAGGTACTACCTTCCTGTCATGAGAAACATAGGTAGCAGGGAGGTAGACAGCAGCCATCCAGGGAGGTACTACCTTCTTGTCCTGAGAAACATACTTAGCAGGGAGGTAGACAGCAACCATCCAGGGAGGTACTACCTTTCTGTCATGAGAAACATAGGTAGCAGGAAGGTAGACAGCAACCATCCAGGGAGGTACTACCTTCCTGTCATAAGAAACACAGGTAGCAGGAAGGTAGACAGCAGCCATCCAGGGAGGTACTACCTTCCTGTCATGAGAAACATAGGTAGCAGGAAGGTAGACAACAACCATCCAGGGAGGTACTACCTTCCTGTCATGAGAAACATAGGTAGCAGGAAGGTAGACAACAACCATCCAGGGAGGTACTACCTTCCTGTCATAAGAAACATAGGTAGCAGGAAGGTAGACAACAACCATCCAGGGAGGTACTACCTTCCTGTCATGAGAAACATAGGTAGCAGGAAGGTAGACAGCAATCATCCAGGGAGGTACTACCTTCCTGTCATGAGAAACATAGGTAGCAGGAAGGTAGACAACAACCATCCAGGGAGGTACTACCTTCCTGTCATGAGAAACATAGGTAGCAGGAAGGTAGACAACAACCATCCAGGGAGGTACTACCTTCCTGTCATGAGAAACATAGGTAGCAGGAAGGTAGACAACAACCATCCAGGGAGGTACTACCTTCCTGTCATGAGAAACATAGGTAGCAGGAAGGTAGACAGCAACCATCCAGGGAGGTACTACCTTCCTGTCATGAGAAACATAGGTAGCAGGAAGGTAGACAACAGCCATCCAGGGAGGTACTACCTTCCTGTCATGAGAAACATAGGTAGCAGGAAGGTAGACAGCAACCATCCAGGGAGGTACTACCTTCCTGTCATAAGGAACATAGGTAGCAGGAAGGTAGACAGCAGCCATCCAGGGAGGTACTACCTTCCTGTCATGAGAAACATAGGTAGCAGGAAGGTAGACAGCAACCATCGAGGGAGGTACTACCTTCCTGTCATAAGAAACATAGGTAGCAGGAAGGTAGACAGCAACCATCGAGGGAGGTACTACCTTCCTGTCATAAGAAACATAGGTAGCAGGAAGGTAGACAGCAACCATCCAGGGAGGTACTACCTTCCTGTCATAAGGAACATAGGTAGCAGGAAGGTAGACAGCAGCCATCCAGGGAGGTACTACCTTCCTGTCATGAGAAACATAGGTAGCAGGAAGGTAGACAGCAACCATCCAGGGAGGTACTACCTTCCTGTCATGAGAAACATAGGTAGCAGGAAGGTAGACAGCAACCATCCAGGGAGGTACTACCTTCCTGTCATGAGAAACATAGGTAGCAGGAAGGTAGACAGCAGCCATCCAGGGAGGTACAACCTTCCTGTCATGAGAAACATAGGTAGCAGGAAGGTAGACAGCAACCATCCACGGAGGTACTACCTTCCTGTCATGAGAAACATAGGTAGCAGGAAGGTAGACAGCAACCATCCAGGGAGGTACTACCTTCCTGTCATGAGAAACATAGATAGCAGGAAGGTAGACAGCAACCATCCAGGGAGGTACTACCTTCCTGTCATGAGAAACATAGGTAGCAGGAAGGTAGACAGCATCCATCCAGGGAGGTACTACCTTCCTGTCATGAGAAACATAGGTAGCAAGAAGGTAGACAGCAACCATCCAGGGAGGTACTACCTTCCTGTCATGAGAAACATAGGTAGCAGGAAGGTAGACAGCAACCATCCAGGGAGGTACTACCTTCCTGTCATGAGAAACATAGATAGCAGGAAGGTAGACAGCAACCATCCAGGGAGGTACTACCTTCCTGTCATGAGAAACATAGGTAGCAGGAAGGTAGACAGCAACCATCCAGGGAGGTACTACCTTCCTGTCATAAAACTGTGAAACGGAAGCTTGTTAGTGTTTTACTGATCCTCTCTATTGATTCTCACTGCTGATCCTCACCCCTGATCCTCACCACTGATCCTCATCACCTTTCCTGCAGGGTACGCATGCGTCAACGCTCCAAACGTTGGCGTGCACGTAACTGGCGTCGCTCATGGAGTCAGGGCGTGAGGGATGTGGCCGCCCACGCCCATAACCACACCCATGCCCACACCATCGGCCACACCCACGTGACGATCCCAGCCGCCCGTGAGGACGAAATCGAGTACTGCTGGCGTGAGGGTGAGTACAAACTGCTTGTTTAGAACCCGGGTCTCCAGAGTACAAGTTAAATATTACCTTCCATAAACACTTGACCAGGTCCATTATAAACCGTGGTCCAGGCGCACTGTGAATCGTGGTCCAGGTCCACTGTGAATCGTGGTCCAGGTCCACTGTGAATCGTGGTCCAGGTCCACTGTGAATCGGGGTCCAGGTCCACTATGAACCGTCCAAAATAACACAGGTCCGGGACCGCTTATGATACATCAACACACAGATTCCGGACCACTAAGGTTTCAGATACATAGATCTGGAGTCACTAATGATCTAGTAACATAACGTAGGTCCCAGACCACTCAAGCTCCAGCAATACAAGACAGGTTGGGGACCACTAAGTACCGACCAACTGGAATCCAACCCCTGGTAGTTACCACTTTGTTTTTACCAAAGTGGGTCATTGTTCATAATGAACCTGTGATGCCTTGTACACTGGAGCCCCAGGGTGTGTGTGTGTGGACTGGGGGCCCGGCTCATGGCCCTCCCCTGGGCCTGCATCATGGCCCACTGGGCCCTTGGGGCCACTCTCACCAGGGAAAGCTGAACACAACAAGTATGCTTCCTAAATAAAGCAACATTAACGTTGAATGTTGAAAACTTTCTTCACGTCTCATTTAGACATTGTAACAATAGAGATTTTGAGTTATTATTTCCTTGCCCTGAGGTGTAATAATGCTTGAGCTAGTTATGAGAGATCGCCTCCCATGACATCATGATCAGAGACTAATAGTCTTGTTAATTAATGACTGATAATGTCGATGGTCATTTTTAAGCCAAAATAAACCTTTGATCGTGTGCCCTGTGGTCCTCATGATCAGGATTCTTTATTTCCAATCACTACATTACAAACTACATTACAGGATGCATATCATGATAGGTTTAGGAAGCATTACTTGTTAGTTGTAGAGCCAGGGGAAAACTGTTGTAGATAAATGGTTCAGAGAACCAACAGGTTGATCAGTTAGACACTTGTGCAACACTTGTGTAGCTTTATTGTGGGAACTTTAAGCCAGTCAGTGGCATCCTCAGTCCAGTACAGAGAAGAACAGTTGAAGATCAGAAGGAGTTTGAGGTAAAGAGTCCCTCAGCCTGGAGTCGATATGTTCAGTCCATCAAGACTGATGGACTGAGGGACAGATTACATCAAACTCGTTGTGGTCTTCAACCGTGCTTCTCTGTGTTGGACTGTGGAAGAGACTGACTGGGGAAACATTTCCACAATAAAGGTACCCAAGTGCTGCACAAGTGTCTAATTTATCAAAAAGGTATTAGGTGTGCGACTGTGATATACCAGCAGAAGCGACGCTCTCAATGTGGGAGAACTTCAGCATGTACAGGTAAGTTTATGTTGTTATTAGAGCACTGAAGTCGCACTCCAGACTACAGGTGAGTCAACTTGTACGGTCTTGTTGTTCACACACACATTATACTCAGCGTGAAGACTGTATACTTTGCTGACGTGTTTTCAACAACTACAATACTGTTTACAGTGTGTTGAGGTATTCTCAACCACGCTCGACCTGTAGACTGCATATAAATATAAATACTGTTTACGGTGTTGTGTAAGAATGGTATATAATACCGACAAGATGAAATTAAGACACATGTGCAACATCTGGGTACCTTTATTGTAGACGTTTCGCACCTACTTCTAGGTTGAGGGACTGATTACCTCATCTTCTGTACATAGTTCTACTGTCTTCAAGTTATGTCCTGGAATTTGTGTTGATAAAGCCACTGGATGGCGAAACGTCTACAATAAACATACCCAGATGTTGCACATGTGTCTTAATTTCATCACTGTTTACGGTGTGTTGAAGGCCTCTGTCCTCAACCACGGTCGACTAGACTATATTTTATGAGTATTGAAATCTAAACCCTGACAATATAAAACAATTACGTGTTTAACCGTGAGAACATTGTCACGTTTTATAGGTTTAACACACGCACATGTTTAACTGGGAGTGTTCTCGTGTTACCGGTTTAATATACGTTTTCTGATAAATATTTATGAATATAATGATAAGTACAGACAGGCTGGTTATTGTCTTGACGTGAAGTGGTCAGTGTTGTGGTAGTGGTGGTGATGGTGGTGATGGTGGTGGTGGAGAGTGATAGTCAGCACCAGAGTGGTTGTTTTGTGTGTAACTCAGCACACTCACTGCTGACTTTCCTGAACATCCTGGTGTACGTTGCTTCTTCAAGCACTCAAGACGGACACTCATTCATATACACCCTAAATACCCAAAATAAACCTGTTATTATATACGTGGATAGACGTTTGATTATAATGTTTATAACGTACGTACATACGCACCAGAGCCTAGTTGATCAGCAGCTGATTTGAGAACCTTATCAACTTTCGTCTTGAAGACAACCAAAGGTTTCTCGGTAATTCATCATGTGTATGAAAGGAGCATATTGAATACTCTTGGACCCCTTACACTAGCCAGATTCTCTCTTAGTTTGTTCATCATTCTTTCACGTGGGGTGGTTGTAGTATGCTGGTTTGGGATCATTTGTTCCAGAACTTTCCAGGTGTAAATTATGACGTATCTTTCTCTTTTACGTTCCAAGGAGTTTATTTCAAGGACCTTCGGGCGTTTCCAGTAGTTCAGTTGCTTGACTCAGTTTATACGAGCACTGGAGATCCTCTGGACTCTTTCCAGTTCTGCAGTTTGTCTTGTCTTGAAGGTACATGTTAGTATACAACAATATTTATGTTAGGTAAAAGGACACAAGTGCAACTAATGTGACAGTGCGGCAACGTTTCGCTCTCCAGGACCATTATTAAGCCGTTACATCTTAGCATATTGTCGGTAATTCTACCAACATTATTACAACTATATATAATTTTCCTTGCCGTTGTTACAATAACATTGTTATTCTTGACAGTCATTATCAATCCCTCACATTCAACTTCCACTCCGCAGAATGATCTGAGTTTATCATATATAAACTCCGTTTCAGTATTAAAGTCCTCAATTTTTCCATAGTGAGGGAACTGAAATTTCTCTTGGTTGAACCTAATATGGTTACCAGTGGTGGACTGGAGGACCTGCTTTACACCAGCTTCAAGGATAGTTGTGTCTGCCATGACTGACACACTCAGAGTCTTCATCTGGCTGTTTGTACAGTAGTGCTGTGTCAAGATAAAAAGGTACAGTACCGTAACTGGAACAATATACAACTAATCCGCTTGTTATAGAAACTTATGACGACGTTTTGGTTTAACTTGAACCATTGGATAGTTAATTCTTCAAGTTGGACCGAAACGTCGTCACAAGTTTCTCCTTTATGAAAGTTATTTATGTATAGATGTATCTTTTGTATCTTGGTGAACAAATATCCTTGTTTTTACCAGTAACTATTTTATGATATTCTCTGTTTTCTGAGCGTTTTCGTAACATTTCTTGGCAATAGTTGCTCCCTCGCCTTCCCAGGTACCGCAGCCTCTTGTGTCTCACACCTACCTGTGCAGTTATCTTCCGTCACTTTAAAGTCTTGCACAGTTCACCAGCGGCTCCTTCGATCTATATGGCTAATGCTACCACCTCTGCAACAGAAAGATGCACTCCATCCCTAGCATACATATCAAGTTTCAGTTCTCGATGGAATTTCAAATTCCTTGCGGTACTTGTCTATCGAAAAATTTACACGTTACCCTAAATAAGTTTATTTAGGTACAGGTACACACAGGTACAATTATCAAACCTAGTAATAAATGTGTAAATTACTCAGGATAATCCTAGACATCTATTCACTGTCCATTCTTCTATACAAAATGCTACATATGTTTGGAATTCTTTCCTTTGACTTAATTCAGTCTTGGTCTTCTATTTGGCCAACAACTTTTTTCTCTTACATTTCCCAACACCTCCAACACTGAGGCAGATAGTTGGGGTTGCTACCAGCACTTATGTTATCCAACCTGTTAACTACATCACCCACACTTTGCTTCAGGGAAACACACCTTTGTCTTGCTTTCTTATCTCTGTGACAGAAGGCTCGATCCATATATCTAATTTGAGAGTCTCTAACAAATATGTTCTTTTCCTCCCCGTTCTGAGACATTCGTCCTACCTGTCTTCTTATCGTCAAGTGTAGAACAACAAAGTGATTCCGGCTCTTCAACACTGCCTCAACCTTCCTCAGTTTCATCCTTCTACTCCCACTTCTGGGAATCAATTTCTACTTATTACATCCGGAGTGTTTCTCTTCATTACTGCCCGCCACTCTACATACATTATTATGCTTATTATCCTTTTCCTCAAAATAATATTTTAATTTTTCATTCTCCTCCCTAAAAACTGAAACCTCATCCTTGAGAACCTGACCTCATCCTTGAGAACTAGAGCTCATCCTTGAGAACTAGACCAGGTGTTGCAAGTATGTCTAATTCTTCATCTTGTAATTACTGTGTACCATTCATATACAACTTGTTAGACACAGCACCATCATGGAATCTTGGTACAGAGGACATCTCCACACCCTTCTTGACTTACTTCCAATGGGGAATCTCGCCTACCAGTGACAATGCCTTCGTCTGCTGCACGTCCCTCATCTGACGCCTGTACATGAGCGCCAGTTTTCATGGCAGTGCATCAGATTCTACAAGACTACGATGCTCATCACCAACTCCAAGGCTGAGGGACTGATTACCTTGTCTTTTGAATATAGTGTAGTAGCTAGCTAGGGTTGAACCCCATACGAGGCAGCGCTCAGAGGCAAGTCTCCTAACACCTGCTGCTCCTGTTTCCAAGCAGTGCTCATGGCTCACTGGGTAGCAGCCTCAGATCACATACTGAGGGATCGGGGTTCGATCCCCAGACGAGTGGAAACGTTGGTCGTGTTTCCTTACACCTGCTGCTTCTGTTCACCTAGCAGTATGTATCTGGGTGTAAAGAGACGGAAGTGAGTCGCATCCATGCGGAGAATCTTAAAAAGGGAAATCCATTGAAAATATGCCACATTGTTTGGGTTATCTTGTGGCTGTAATATAATGTTTTATGTAGGGAAAGTTAATTATCACCTTGGATAACGCAGTAGTCAGTGCGTCATCGAGGACTATCTGTCGTATTTCCATTGTAGCTCGAGTGCTAACGCAATCAGCTCACACATTGAAGTCCGGGGTTTGTTTCCCTGTACTGGTGGGAACATTAGGACGCGTTTCCTTAAAACGCCAGCTGTCCCTGTTCATGTAGCAGTAAGTAGGTACCTGGGTGTTAGTTGACTGTTGTGAGTGGCATCCTGGGAGATAAGATTGAAGGACCACAATGGAATAAGACAGACAGTCCTCGATGACGCACTGACTTTATTGGGTTATCCTGGCTGGTTAACCTTCCCTACCCCAGGTTAATAATAACAACAAAATGTTATGTATTTTGTACCCAGTCCGTAATGTTATCAGCCGAACCAGAACAGTATAACTTAAAACAGGTACATCTACAGTTAAATCTACATAATACACGTTTCGTGCGCCCGTAACACCTATTTGCCCTTAAGACCATTGTAAATGGTATATATTATGTACCGAAAGTCTAAATAAGAACTCATTTTTCTAGTGAAACTTGATCACTGCGTCTGGTGAAGTCTCCCCTGCAGGTCTGGCTTCCATAGTATTTAATAGAAAACCTGTGTGAGCCTCTCTACGCTGGGTAACTTTTATATTCTCACTTGCACAGTGCTAATAATATTACAAATAATAATATTTTTTTAAATTCATTTAACGAATAATGTACAGTATTTTTAAAGCCATAGTATGAATATTTACAGTCCTAGTGGAAGGCCTCGGTCAGATGACCAAAAGCTCCAGCAGCGTCAGGAAACATCCTGTCTCCAGACGAATCTTACTTAAGATAAGATAAGATTTCGTTCGGATTTTTAACCCCGGAGGGTTAGCCACCCAGGATAACCCAAGAAAGTCAGTGCGTCATCGAGGACTGTCTAACTTATTTCCATTGGGGTCCTTAATCTTGTCCCCCAGGATGCGACCCACACCAGTCGACTAACACCCAGGTACCTATTTGCTGCTAGGTGAACAGGACAACAGGTGTAAGGAAACGTGTCGAAATGTTTCCACCCGCCGGGAATCGAACCCGGGCCCTCCGTGTGTGAAGCGGGAGCTTTAGCCACCAGGCCACCGGGCCTAACATTGACAGGTTATGGTTAAGTAAGAGGGGGTTAAAAAGACCTCTGGTAAACTAGCCTATGCAGTAGTCCCATTCAAATCCACCCTCATATAGCACAGATGGAAAGCAGCGAAACTTGGTTATGACCAGTGGTGGACCTATATTATTGGTAGCCTGGAGCTTCAACTGTTATGAAGTCACTCTCGCAACCAGAAACGGCTAGTCTACATAATACTTAAATTTCATTATTATTAATATTATTTTTTTAACCCCTCTTCATATAGACCCAAAATTTTTAAGCAGTGTTGACTAAAGTGGCTTCTGGGGCCCCTCCGGGATTAGGGGCCCTCAAGCTTAAGCTTCACTACTTTCATAGTATATATCCGTCCCTGAGTACGACACCTTAGCGCCACCCACGCCAGACCAGGTTGCGAAATGTGTACTGTGTACGGAGCAATATACTATATCCAACCTTGCCAACCAAATGCCACGCTGCTGGGTTAAGCCCCGGGCTTTTATCCTCTTACTCAAGCCTTTTCTTTCCTCCCACTTCTCTCACGCTATCCCTACTCCCCATCTCTCACCCTCGTGGGTCTTACCTGAGAGGTGGTATATATAACAGTGGGATGGTGTCTCTCAGTGTGCTGAGAGTTTAATCCATGTTTTAGGGATGAAATTATTCTCTTCTGGAGGTGATCGTCAGGAAACAATACAATTGTTTCTTGACGCTTTTAGTCATCTGACCGAGGCCTTCCACTGGCTTACCCCTCCATACCTTTAAAAATCACGGTTATGATTATACCCATTTATTAGTAATAACTCAATATTTCCATCAGACTATGACTATTCCTAAGCCTACTGAGCACAAGAAGTTAAGAAGTTCTTTCATATATAGGTTTAGAACACGTTGTTGACGGGAAGATAAAAATGATAGCTAAGATATGAATTAGAAAATAAAATTATGTAAAATTTAATTGTCAAAATGAATGTTAAATTGTAATTATGAAATCACAATAAATGATTACATCACTTTGAGAGAGAGTTCAGTAATTATGTTCAGTAACAGGTGAACAATGATTGAACTTTTAAAACAATCCTTATTTTAAATTTAATTTACATTCATAATGTTAAATTTTCTCGGTTCATCTCTTATTCCATATTTATGGATCTTTTAATTTGCGTAGGATTTCTGTAATGTTTGTAGTGTTACCAGAGGTGTTTGTAGTGTTACCAGAGGTGTTTGTAGTGTTACCAGAGGTGTTTGTAGTGTTACCAGAGGTGTTTGTAGTGTTACCAGAGGTGTTTGTAGTGTTACCAGAGGTGTTTGTAGTGTTACCAGAGGTGTTTGTAGTGTTACCAGAGGTGTTTGTAGTGTTACTAGAGGTGTTTGTAGTGTTACCAGAGGTGTTTGTAGTGTTACCAGAGGTGTTTGTAGTGTTACCAGAGGTGTTTGTAGTGTTACCAGAGGTGTTTGTAGTATTACTAGAGGTGTTTGTAGTGTTACCAGAGGTGTTTGTACTGTTACTAGAGGTCTTCGTAGTGTTACCAGACGCGTTTGTAGTGTTACCAGAGGTGTTTGTAGTGTTACTAGAGGTGTTTGTAGTGTTACCAGAGGTGTTTGTAGTGTTACCAGAGGTGTTTGTAGTGTTACCAGAGGTGTTTGTAGTGTTACTAGAGGTGTTTGTAGTGTTACCAGAGGTGTTTGTAGTGTTACCAGAGGTGTTTGTAGTGTTACTAGAGGTGTTTGTAGTGTTACCAGAGGTGTTTGTACTGTTACTAGAGGTCTTCGTAGTGTTACCAGACGCGTTTGTAGTGTTACCAGAGGTGTTTGTAGTGTTACTAGAGGTGTTCGTAGTGTTACCAGAGGTGTTTTTACTGTTACTAAGAGGTCTTCGTAGTGTTACCAGAGGTGTTTGTAGTGTTACCAGAGGTGTTTGTAGTGTTACCAGAGGTGTTTGTAGTGTTACCAGAGATGTTTGTAGTGTTACTAGAGGTGTTTGTAGTGTTACCAGAGGTGCTTGTACTGTTACTAGAGGTCTTCGTAGTGTTACCAGACGCGTTTGTAGTGTTACCAGAGGTGTTTGTAGTGTTACTAGAGGTGTTCGTAGTGTTACCAGAGGTGTTTTTACTGTTACTAAGAGGTCTTCGTAGTGTTACCAGAGGTGTTCGTAGTGTTACCAGAGGTGTTTGTACTGTTACTAGAGGTGTTCGTAGTGTTACCAGACGCGTTTGTAGTGTTACCAGAGGTGTTTGTAGTGTTACTAGAGGTGTTTGTAGTGTTACCAGAGGTGTTTGTACTGTTACTAGAGGTCTTCGTAGTGTTACCAGACGCGTTTGTAGTGTTACCAGAGGTGTTTGTAGTGTTACTAGAGGTGTTCGTAGTGTTACCAGAGGTGTTTTTACTGTTACTAAGAGGTGTTTGTAGTGTTACCAGAGGTGTTTTTACTGTTACTAAGAGGTGTTTGTAGTGTTACCAGAGGTGTTTTTACTGTTACTAAGAGGTGTTTGTAGTGTTACCAGAGGTGTTTGTAGTGTTACCAGAGATGTTTGTAGTGTTACTAGAGGTGTTCGTAGTGTTACCAGAGGTGTTTTTACTGTTACTAAGAGGTCTTCGTAGTGTTACCAGAGGTGTTCGTAGTGTTACCAGAGGTGTTTGTACTGTTACTAGAGGTGTTCGTAGTGTTACCAGAGGTGTTCGTAGTGTTACCAGAGGTGTTTGTACTGTTACTAGTGGTGTTTGTAGTGTTACCAGAGGTGTTTGTAGTGTTACCAGAGGTGTTTGTAGTGTTACCAGAGGTATTTGTAGTGTTACCAGAGGTGTTTGTAGTGTTACTAGAGGTGTTTGTAGTGTTACCAGAGGTGTTTGTAGTGTTACCAGAGGTGTTTGTAGTGTTACCAGAGGCGATCGTAGTGTTGCCAGAGGTGTTCGTAGTGTTACCAGAGGTATTCGTAGTGTTACCAGAGGTGTTTGTACTGTTACTAGAGGTGTTCGTAGTGTTACCAGAGGTGTTCGTAGTGTTACCAGAGGTGTTCGTAGTGTTACCAGACGTGTTCGTAGTGTTACCAGAGGTGTTCGTAGTGTTACCAGAGGTGTTTGTAGTATTACCAGTGTCATGTAGGGGGGTATCGGAATGAATAGGATATAAGTGGGGAATATGGGAGTAAGGGATTATGTAGGCAGGGGAGAGGCAGGCGAGGTGGTAGGAGTGAGATGATTAGCGGAGGTAGGTAGGTAATGACAGGTCAGTGGTGACCACCACGACTCATTAACTCTACACTACTCACTAACATATGCCTCGCCCACTCTTCACTCATATAAACATAATAAAATATAAGAAAAAAGAATAAATAACGGGGACAGTGAATATTACTATTCTACTCAAACACAGTTTATTATTAAGTCCTTGTACAATAATATATTTGAGAACAGGAGTACATCATTGGGGTTTAGATAAATGGGGTGGTACACATAAGCAGTGAGACAGGGAACACAATCAACTTGACCAAAATGAATGTAACTTACAATATAGTTCAGAGGGCAGTTCATCACAGGAACTAAGCCACAGGTCCCAAGACCTACACAGCACGAGTACTGCGCCAAGCCAGTACTCTGCCCAATGCCTCCAACAGTCTCCTCCAGAGACTTCAGCAGCCTTCTCCCGAGCCCTGCACCCCAGCAGCAGCTCCGCTCGAAGTCTCTGCTCAGGAGCTCTGCACCCCAGCAGCAGCTCCGATCGAATCTCCTCTGCTCAGCTGTTCCTTGGGCATATTATATCGTGGTCCAAGCACCCTCCACAACCACGTGTACGACCTGACGCCTAGGTCTGACGCCGTCAAGAACAAAACACCTCAGACGTGGGTGTGGCTACAGACGTTTGCCAAGGCAAGGTGTGACCATATAATTGGTTAAATTAGGTCTCCCAAGAGACCTCACAAACCCAGCTGAACTACATCACATCCCCCTTTCTCCCCCAATTTAAAATATCTGAGAACTAGGACAATTTGTCCTAAGTTATTAGACTATTTTAATTCTAACCCCTTAATCTATTACAATACAAAGACAAAATTATACATAATACAAAATTATTCAACTACATATATTTCCCTCAATCTTCTCATCTACCACAAGGCAGCATAATCAGTACACCTGGCAGTTGGCCAGCATAATAGTTGCTCTCTGGTGCAAAGCCTCCTTACCCGTCATTTCTCCTTAAACCTAAATATCGGGCTCCAGTGCCTTCCCTACTTCTTCTAGAAATGCACTAGCCAATGCTAGTCACCCTCGCACGTTAACCATTGGGTCAAACCTCTCTAGGCTTTTATGGCGTGGAAAATTGCTCCAACGGGTTGCATTCTTTCAAGTAACTGCAACTGGACGACTTCACGACCACCAAGGTCGCATTTTCAGCACACTTCACATGCACACTACAATTTCTGAAAATCGAGACAGGGCAGGCATCGCAGCGAAGACCCTCCATTATCCTATGCCACTACTAGGATTCACTGGCCTCATAAAACAAGGCGGCCATACTCACTGGACCGTTTTCAAGGTCACCTTATTTCACACAGGTAATACTAACACTTCTGGCAAGTCAAAGTAGGCTGGGGACATCTCACACTCTCAACTCTCTCTCATGGCTGGCAGGCCATCCCCGCATACTGGTCGTACAGGTTGACCAGCAAGACAGGATACACCTCCATACCACCCTTGATAGCAGGCTGGTCCCAGCAGCTGGAGTCCATCTCCGCGGCTCACGTCCTTCCACATCTCCGAGGATGGCAGCTCCTTCACAGTAGATTCTCCTGTTCTGGCACACCAGCCAGGATCCCTCACACACCACTGCAGCATCACCGCCATTTCCTCCTCTCGAGCTAGGCAGCATCGCAGCATCACAGCACGGCTACTGCATCACAGCACGGTCCCAAAATCTCAGCAACCCGGCACGGTCCCAGCATATCAGACAGCATCACAGCATAGCTGACAGCATCACAGCACGGCCACAGCATAGCAGACAACATCACAGCACGGCTACTGCATCACAGCACGGTCCCAACATCTCAGCATCACAGCACGGTCCCAGCATAGCAGACAGCATCACAGCACGGCCACAGCATAGCAGACAACAGTCTATAGTGTTACCAGAGGTGCTCGTAGTGTTGCCAGAGGTGTTCGTAGTGTTACTAGAGGTGCTTGTAGTGTTACCAGAGGTGTTTGTAGTGTTACTAGAGGTGTTTGTAGTGTTACCAGAGGTGTTTGTAGTGTTACCAGAGGTGTTTGTAGTATTACTAGAGGTGTTTGTAGTGTTACTAGAGGTGTTCGTAGTGTTACCAGAGGTGTTCGCAGTGTTTAGAACTAGAGGTGTTTGTAGTGTTACTAGAGGTGTTTGTAGTGTTACCAGAGGTGTTTGTACTGTTACTAGAGGTGTTCGTAGTGTTACCAGAGATGTTTATAGTGTTACCAGAGGTGTTCGTAGTGTTGCAAGAGGTGCTCGTAGTGTTACTAGAGGTGTTTGTAGTGTTACCAGAGGTGTTTGTAGTGTTACTAGAGGTGTTTGTAGTGTTACCAGAGGTGTTTGTAGTGTTACTAGAGGTGTTTGTAGTGTTACCAGAGGTGTTTGCAGTGTTACCAGAGGTGTTTGTAGTGTTACCAGAGGTGTTCGTAGTGTTACCAGAGGTGTTCACAGTATTTAGAACTAGTGGTGTTTGTAGTGTTACCAGAGGTGTTTGTAGTGTTACCAGAGGTGTTTGTAGTGTTACCAGAGGTGTTTGTAGTGTTACCAGAGGTGTTTGTAGTGTTACCAGAGGTGTTTGTAGTGTTACCAGAGGCGTTCGTAGTGTTACCAGAGGTGTTCGTAGTGTTACCGTTACCAGAGGTATTCGTAGTGTTACCAGAGGTGTTCGTAGTGTTACTAGAGGTGTTTGGTATTACTAGAGGTGTTTGTAGTGTTACTAGAGGTGTTTGTAGTGTTACCAGAGGCGTTCGTAGTGTTACCAGAGGTGTTCGTAGTGTTACCAGAGGTGTTCGTAGTGTTACCAGAGGTGTTCGTAGTGTTACCAGAGGTGTTCGTAGTGTTACCAGAGGTGTTCGTAGTGTTACCAGAGGCATTCGTAGTGTTACCAGAGGTGTTCGTAGTGTTACCAGAGGTGTTCGTAGTGTTACCAGAGGTATTCGTAGTTTTACCATAGGTGTTCGTAATGTTACCAGAGGTATTCGTAGTGTTACCAGAGGTGTTCGTAGTGTTACCAGAGGTGTTCGTAGTGTTACCAGAGGTGTTTGTAGTGTTACCAGAGGTGTTTGTAGTGTTACCAGAGGCGTTCGTAGTGTTACCAGAGGTGTTCGTAGTGTTACCGTTACCAGAGGTATTCGTAGTGTTACCAGAGGTGTTCGTAGTGTTACTAGAGGTGTTTGGTATTACTAGAGGTGTTTGTAGTGTTACTAGAGGTGTTTGTAGTGTTACCAGAGGCGTTCGTAGTGTTACCAGAGGTGTTCGTAGTGTTACCAGAGGTGTTCGTAGTGTTACCAGAGGTGTTCGTAGTGTTACCAGAGGTGTTCGTAGTGTTACCAGAGGTGTTCGCAGTGTTACCAGAGGCATTCGTAGTGTTACCAGAGGTGTTCGTAGTGTTACCAGAGGTGTTCGTAGTGTTACCAGAGGTATTCGTAGTTTTACCATAGGTGTTCGTAATGTTACCAGAGGTATTCGTAGTGTTACCAGAGGTGTTCGTAGTGTTACCAGAGGTGTTCGTAGTGTTACCAGAGGTGTTTATAGTGTTAACAGAAGTGTTCTTTGCGTTACGCCTGCTGCGTGTGTCTCTCTGCAGTTTTCCAGGAAATGCCATAAATCAGCATCAGTGTTGCAGTGTAGTGTTGTGAGGACGTGGAGTCAACACTTGCATGCATCAGTGACATGTATAATTACATCTCACTGATATAAAAACAGAAGACTGTTTGTGGATTATTAAGCCAATAGAGCCACTGTCTGGCTTACTTCAGTCAGGAAAATCTCCATTAAAGATGAGCTTCAGTCAGGAAAATCTCCATTAAAGATGAGCTTCAGTCAGGAAAATCTACAAATACTTGACATACTGTTGTATAAATCTGAACATTGATCATGTGAGCAAAGGAATGTTACGTTGATCTAACGTAGGTGACACATTAATGTAAGATAATATAAGTTTTCTTTCTTTACAGCTCTCAGTGTTGTATATTACACAAACTGTCAGTGTTGTATATTACACAAACTGTCAGTGTTGTATATTACACAAACTGTCAGTGTTGTATATTACACAAACTGTCAGTGTTGTATATTACACAAACTGTCAGTGTTGTATATTACACAAACTGTCAGTGTTGTATATTACACAAACTGTCACTGTTGTATATTACACAAACTGTCAGTGTTGTATATTACACAAACTGTCAGTGTTGTTTATTACACAAACTGTCAGTGTTGTATATTACACAAACTGTCAGTGTTGTATATTACACAAACTGTCAGTGTTGCATGTTACACAAACTGTCAGTGTTGTATATTACACAAACTGTCAGTGTTGTATATTACACAAACTGTCAGTGTTGTATATTACACAAACTGTCACTGTTGTATATTACACAAACTGTCAGTGTTGTATATTACACAAACTGTCAGTGTTGTATATTACACAAACTGTCACTGTTGTATATTACACAAACTGTCAGTGTTGTATATTACACAAACTGTCAGTGTTGTATATTACACAAACTGTCAGTGTTGCATGTTACACAAACTGTCAGTGTTGCATGTTACACAAACTGTCAGTGTTGCATGTTACACAAACTGTCAGTGTTGTATCTTTCACAAACTGTCAGTGTTGCATGTTACACAAACTGTCAGTGTTGCATGTAACACAAACTGTCAGTGTTGTATCTTTCACAAACTGTCAGTGTTGTATCTTACACAAACTGTCAGTGTTGTATCTTACACAAACTGTCAGTGTTGTATCTTACACAAACTGTCAGTGTTGTATCTTACACAAACTGTCAGTGTTGTATATTACACAAACTGTCAGTGTTGCATGTTACACAAACTGTCAGTGTTGCATGTTACACAAACTGTCAGTGTTGCATATTACACAAACTGTCAGTGTTGTATATTACACAAACTGTCAGTGTTGTATATTACACAAACTGTCAGTGTTGCATGTTACACAAACTGTCAGTGTTGTATATTACACAAACTGTCAGTGTTGTATATTACACAAACTGTCAGTGTTGCATGTTACACAAACTGTCAGTGTTGTATATTACACAAACTGTCAGTGTTGTATATTACACAAACTGTCAGTGTTGCATGTTACACAAACTGTCAGTGTTGTATATTACACAAACTGTCAGTGTTGTATATTACACAAACTGTCATATGATTGGTCACTATTAATTTTTTTTGATGCGAAAATATTCATGCGTAAATATTACCATGAATATTACCACTAATATTATGTTGCGATATCAAACTGTCTTGAAAAATTGCATATTGTCCTCCTGAAACAATTGCTGCTTTAGTGTGCAGTTGTTGACGTGGAAGTGCAGTGATGGGGAGCAGGACAACAACTGCTTCAGCAGGACAACAACTGCTTCAGCAGGACAACAACTGCTTCAGCAGGACAAGCAAATGTAAATAAATGGTGTACAGAA
Organism: Cherax quadricarinatus; assembly: GCF_038502225.1. NCBI lineage: Eukaryota > Metazoa > Arthropoda > Malacostraca > Decapoda > Parastacidae > Cherax > Cherax quadricarinatus. The sequence goes on along the minus strand of NC_091343.1, from coordinate 4,933,207 downwards.
CCGGCAAGTTTTAAAAGTAAATCATTTATTCACATCCTGTCAGACACAGCAACATCTTGGGATCTTGATGCAGGGAATTCTTCAGAACTTGTCTAACCTATAAACACAACCTACGTCCGCTAGTGGTTTTGTCCACTGGTGACTCCGTCTACCACTGCTTCATCTCGTCTGTCATCAGTATAAGCTCCATCTCCATGGATATCCTGCACTTTTGTCAAGATTGATGGACTGAACACATCCACTCCAGGCTGAAGGACTGACTACATCAACACCTCCTCGTCTTCCACCTTTCTCCGCATTGGACTGAAGATGTCACTGGCTGACGAAACGTTTCCAGAATAAAGGTACCCAAAATGTTGTTCAAGGCTGCCTTCAAGAGAGAGCTGGACAGATACCTAAAGTCAGTGCCGGATCAGCCGGGCTGTGGCTCGTACGTTGGACTGCGTGCGGCCAGCAGTAACAGCCTAGTTGATCAGGCCCTGATCTATCGGGAGGCCTGGTCATGGACCGGGCCGCGGGGGCGTTGATCCCCGGAATAACCTCCAGGTAAGTGTGTCATTTATCAGGAGAAGCAAATGCAGGAGCCTGGAGGTGGCCACCAGTCATCTGACTACATTGAGCAGAACAGTGTGTACAATGTTGGCTGGAATCATCACTCACAGCATCCACAATTCTTACATAAAACATATTACACGTACCTGGCACATAATCTTTATACCCTCACCCAACCACAGCATCCTTCCCTTGACCCTAACATTAACCTCTCCTGTGACCTCTCTGGAACTTGACCTCAGGGTGTTCTTTTGCCTTTTAACGTAGTGGTCTGTCGTTTTCTTTTGATAAATTCCAGTCCTGGACTACACGTTGTAGCAGTAATGAAGGTTCTTGCAACATAACTACGCACTGTCTTGCCGTAATTACCTACCGCTTTACAATAAATAAAACTTGCGTTACAGTAACTTAAACTCGAGTTACAGTAACTAAAACTCGCGTTACAGTAACTAAACCTCGCGTTACAGTAACTAAACCTCGCGTTACAGTAACTAAACCTCGCGTTACAGTAACTAAAACTCGCGTTACAGTAAAAAATACTCTTTAACAGGCCCCGCAGTCACTTCATAGTGATAAATGGGTTGATATCATAGACAAGGACTTCCGACCACCACATCATTAATAACTAACTTCATTGATCCCAAAAATGATCCCAAATGGATGAACAATAGATTAAAACATCTCATTGGTCAAAAGAGAGGCATATATAGGCGTATCAAAAGAGGGGATGGGCAGTTAAGAAATCAATATATTCAATTAAAGAGAGAAATAAAGAAAGGAATGAGAAAAGCAAAAAGGGATTATGAGGCTAAGGTCGCAAGGGATTCAAAGACTAACCCAAAAGGGTTCTTTCAGTGATTATCAAATGGTATACAATACCGACAGGTTGGTAGATAAGACACATAGGCAACATTAAGGCAACTTTATTCCGAAACGTTTCGCCTACACAGTAGGCTTCTTCAGTCGAGTACAGAAAATAGGCGGGAGCAGTAGGGATGTGAAGACGATGTTATCAGTCCATCACCCTTGAAATCGTAGAATTTGAGGTTGTCAGTCCCTCAGCCTGGAGAAGTTCTGTTCCAAAGTCTGGAACTAAATGAAAATCAAGGGACAGTGTTGAGACTGTGGGAAGGAGAGGTGCAGAGTAGTAGTAGTGAGCCACTGAGAGGTGCAGAGTAGTAGTAGTGAGAATGTAGCCACTGAGAGGTGCAGTGTGCCTTCTTTCTTATGTTCTTATGATTAATTATTCATTTTCCCGTCGCACTCCAGAGTTAAACACTCTAGTGCAGCTTTGTATGACCCTTGCGGGTTTAGCGCTTAGTTATGATTATTATTATAATAACCTCACTAGTGCTCGGTTCACAACTGGCGGAACCGGATTCGATTCAAGGTGTGTTGAGACATATAGGCAGGTCTGTCCAGTTATAACTAGTTATGGAAGTGTGGTGGAGGTTCAGCCAAGGTGAACACCAGTGGTGGAGGTTCAGCCAAGGTGAACACTAGTGGTGGAGGTTCAGCCAAGGTGAACACCAGTGGTGGAGGTTCAACCAAGGTGAACACCAGTGGTGGAGGTTCAGCCAAGGTGAACACCAGTGGTGGAGGTTCAGCCAAGGTGAACACTAGTGGTGGAGGTTCAGCCAAGGTGAACACCAGTGGTGGAGGTTCAGCCAAGGTGAACACCAGTGGTGGAGGTTCAGCCAAGGTGAACACCAGTGGTGGAGGTTCAGTCAAGGTGAACACCAGTGGTGGAGGTTCAGCCAAGGTGAACACCAGTGGTGGAGGTTCAACCGAAGTGAACACCAGTGATGGAGGTTCAGTCAAGGTGAGCACCAGTGATGGAGGTTCAGTCAAGGTGAACACCAGTGGTGGAGGTTCAGTCAAGGTGAACACCAGTGGTGGAGGTTCAGTCAAGGTGAACACCAGTGGTGGAGGTTCAGTCAAGGTGAACACCAGTGGTGGAGGTTCAGTCAAGGTGAGCACCAGTGATGGAGGTTCAGTCAAGGTGAACACCAGTGATGGAGGTTCAGTCAAGGTGAACACCAGTGGTGGAGGTTCAGTCAAGGTGAACACCAGTGGTGGAGGTTCAGTCAAGGTGAACACCAGTGGTGGAGGTTCAGTCAAGGTGAACACCAGTGATGGAGGTTCAGTCAAGGTGAACACCAGTGGTGGAGGTTCAGTCAAGGTGAACACCAGTGATGGAGGTTCAGCCAAGGTGAACACCAGTGGTGGAGGTTCAGCCAAGGTGAACACCAGTCATAAATTAGACACATGTGCAACTCTTGGGTATCTTTATTGAGGAAACGTTTCGCCACACAGTGGCTTCATCAGTCCATACAAAGGAGAATCTTGAAGAACAGGAGGAGAATGAGGTAATCAGTCCCTCAGCCTTGAGTCGATGTGGTCAGTCCATCAATCTTGAATAGAATACGGCATAAGTGCGGAGAAGCAGCTTATAAACCGTAGGCAGGAGAGGTGCAGCAGTTGTAGGTGGTGTCACATTTGTTCAATGTGGAAGTAGGTCGTGCCAAGACTGATGAAGCCACTGTGTGGCGAAACGTATCCTCAATAAAGATACCCAAGAGTTGCACATGTGTATAATTTATCAACGTGTCGGTTTTCTGAACCATTGATCTACAACACCAGTCATCATCAGCTGTCCGGTCTACTGCTGCCTTCTTTACCCTCCCATTAATACATAAAAAAATAATCGAAATTTGTGGAATGTTTTCTGTGGAAGAGAACCTCAGTACACGTGTCTCCACACCAGGTGTACCAACCTCAGTACACGTGTCTCCACACCAGGTGTACCAACCTCAGTACACGTGTCTCCACACCAGGTGTACCAACCTCAGTACACGTGTCTCCACACCAGGTGTACCAACCTCAGTACACGTGTCTCCACACCAGGTGTACCAACCTCAGTACACGTGTCTCCACACCAGGTGTACCAACCTCAGTACACGTGTCTCCACACCAGGTGTACCAACCTCAGTACACGAGATACTCCACTAAGGGAGGACACAGGAGTCGGTTCTACAAGAAGGACATGTCGTAACTTCTTATCCTTAAACAAACTAGACCTAATAATATTGATTTGCGCACCAGAGTCCATGAACAATTGAACGGGCGCATTATAAACAGATGCTTGCACTATAGGGCCTATGGTTGCATTGGAAGTTATGTGCAAACAAAAAGGTGGATTGTCATCAGAAAAGACTTGTTCTACTCCATCCCCAAAATCATCTGTGTCAGAGACATGTGAAGCAACAACCTCGGCAGGGTTGTCATTCTCGAGACTGCTTAAGGCTTCAAAGGAGTTGTGAACGGGGATGGTATACTCATTATCACCTACTGTCACCATGGGGCGGTTTGACTGGGGCGCTCGAATTCCCCCGACTGGGAAGAACGAGCCTGGTTCTGGTTAGTTTGATAATTGAAAGAATGAGCCTGGTTCTGGTTATTTTGAAAACCACGAGATCTGTTTCCTCGACGGGTTCTGCGGTTGGAACGACCACGGAAAGATCTAGAGTACTGAAGGTTATAGAGAGCATTACACTCAGATGTGTCATGTCCATGTATTCTATGATAAGTACAGTAGGGAAGATCTGAGTACTCATCATCAGTACGACGTCTCTTAGGGTAACTATCAGGACAATTAATTGCAATATGTCCACGGAAACCACAGTTGTAACAATTCCGCCGACTATGGTTACTGAATGTACTATGAATACTACGAGGTGTATAACGACTCTGTACACTGGTTCTTGGTGATCTCTGAGATGGTTGACGACTACGATTTGTCTCTGTGGCGCAAACAAGAGGTGGTGCAGACTGAGGCATATTTGTGACATTACTTTTAATACAAGGGAAAGTACCCTGGGGGCACAAGGAACGTACATGATTTAAGGCTGTAAGTGGTTCCATCGTTACAGTTGGAGGATCAGCCTCATAAGCGCACACAGAAGCAGGTGGCATTAATTCTTTAATTGCTCCAAAAGCTGCTATTTTAGCAATTGATTCTGTAAATGGTTTAGCCTCTTCAGAGAGAAAAGATGATGATTGGACAGCATTGATAAATGATGATAAAAGTTTATCTAATCTAACAGCAAATGCACTCAACGATTCAGTACTCATGGGTGTAGCATTCACTAGTTCCCTAAGAACGACATATGGATCAGCTGTTTTTACTGGGACAAGGAAAGAACGAATCAGTTCCTCATATTGTGACCACCTAGTAAGATTCCTGAAGTCTCGCATATCAAGGAGATCAACAACGTGAACAGCAGCAGGAGATCGATAAAGAGCTTCTTTAGCAAGTCTGATAAGGCTTTCCTCTGAAGGAGGACCTTCACCTAGGGCACTAGCACGAGAACGAATGGCTGCAAACCATGCTTCAAGACTATGTACATGGCCATTGAATAAAGGTAACGCATCAAGGGAATCACGAGTATAACTATAATATCTCGGTGTCTGAGTCAGTCTGTCAGTCGGTAAGGAACTGTGAGGACTGATGACAGGACCAGCAGTAGTAGCCTGAGAGGTCTGAGTGTCGACATTCACTAAAGTAACACTTGACGGTATGTGAGACATAATGGCAAAGTAACACGAGAACAATTAAGGCAAAAATAATGAACAATAAAAATGATATAAAATTCTAGAATTGAAATGAAAAGATATACAACTAAGTCTGCAAAATAATACCTAAATACACTGCAAGAGGAATGAAAACTCAATTTAAAGGACTATTGACCAAGGAAAAAAAAATTTACATTGAAATATACAAGTAAAAATATTACTGGAGACTGAATTAAATTCAAAATGAGCTGTCTTTACTCTTGCTAATAAAGAAATTAATTAATTAAAATTTTAAATCAATGTGAAAGTATCAAATAAAATTATTAAATTGTTAACTGGGAGATTTAAGTATTTTCTAAGAATGCATAGACAAAATTAAAATATAATGCACAAAATATCAATAAAAGAAAATAATTCACTGCAGAACAGTTCAACAAAATAATTCACTTCAGAACAAGTGCAACAAAATAAAGTATAGAAATAATCACTGCAGTAATAAGTTGCACTGGGAAAACTCAGGTAAAATAATGAATTAAAATTATGAAGAAAAAAAAAATAAACTGATTGAACACTTTAACTCTTAATTGTAAATTAGACAAAACAATTTACTCAACAGAGTAAGGAAACACTTTACGTTAAAAGTAATTGAAATTGCATCAAGAGTGAATTTGTTCAAGAATTATGAAAATATGAATAAAATAAAACACAGGAACAAAACAGGTAAGTTAACACTTACAGTGACGAAGCACACTTCATTAAATATTCTTACAACAAAATCCTGTGGATACAAAATCTTGCTGTGACTGATACGACAAAAATTTGCTGGCAAAAATAATGGTACACAGTCTGCGAAAAAATTAGAGAAATGAGACACTGTTGGCATACGAAAAAAAATGACACACATAGAAATAAATGGAAAATTTGGTATACTGGGGTAAATATCACTGCAGAATACAACGCTGAAAGAATACAATAAAAAAAAATTGAATCACTTCACACAGGTGACTGACTGGTACACTACACAATAATACTTACTACAGACAGGAGTAGCATAAGAAAAAACACAGAATAAAAAATATAAGATAAGTGAAACCACTGAAAAAATATTCTAAAAAATAATGAGTCAAAAATACTGCGTTTACACTGAAAACACAAGGTTTAGAGTACACAAGAATTTTACTATAAATGTCTCACACACGCAAATGTCTTTAAATGCAAGAAAATGTCTCAAAAAAATTATCACTGAAGTGGAGAGTAGTAGACGGGCGGTGACGGGGTGACGAGGTGAAGATATTGTCCTGTGGGCGGGCGGTGTTTCCTCCTACACCCACACACTGTTGTCGTGAAGAAATGTGCGTTCTAGGCGAACTCACATAACTGGCTTTATCTCGTTGGCACCAGCTACAATCTCTTGACCAATTATGTGAGCCAAAACAGTACTAGGACCCGGTACAAGGGTGCAAACAACCACAGGTAGGTTGGTAGTGGTGGTGGTGGTGGTGGATGCTTCTGCCGCGCACCCCGGGTGGTGGGAGAGAGTGGTAAGGGGGGGGGACGGTGAGGCTGCCGCACGCCCCACTCACCCACAGATGGTTTAACCCACTCTATGCCACAGGAATGGTGAAAACCACTCTTAGCATCCAACAGGAAGCACAAAGCGATATAAACAATACCTCAGAGGAATCTGGCTTACTTCTTACTGCGTGGCTTACTTCTCTCTCTCAGCTGGGTTAGAAGCTGGGTTGGCTGACTGGCTTACCCCACGAGAATGGATGACTGGAAGACGTGTAACGATGCACAAAGCACGGAGGAGCAGTTGGATGACAGGAGACAGGCTGGATGATAGGCTGGCTGGCGTTCACTTCCACAGTCTGGCTTACTGACTGGCTTAATTGCAAAATCCGGGTCAACCCCTCGGAGATTGAAGCAATTAGCACACGAACTAAGCCAGGAAGCTTGAAACGGCTGCAACAGGCTTGCAGGATGAAAGCTGTGAGGGGAGTCAGGCTTGGCTGGTGGTGCCGGAGGGTAGAGCTGGTGGCTGGAGATTCACCTTTGACCCTGGCGCTACTCACACAAACAGCCTTCAAACGCCTTGAATTACCCTTAAAAACGTAAATCCACGCTCCACACCGCTGTACACCATTTATCATGTGGGAGTTCGATACGTGGATTAGGGTAGAAATACTCACGTAGGCTGTTATACGTATAATTACTGTTATGTGGAGAATGCCCGCCAGCCGTACCTATCTCCTTGCTTCCACTCGTAACACTGGCTAGGCGGCTGGCCAGTACCCCGCAGTGGGTGTTTTGAAATAGTGTCAACTCAGCACAGACCGTGACTCAAGACGGTTGGTCGTGATTCAACGGACGGTTACTGGTAACTGGTTACTACTGAGACTGGTAACTGGTTACTACTACTGAGAAGTACACGTGTCTCCACACAGGTGTAGCAACCTCAGTACACATGTCTCCACACCAGGTGTACCAACCTCAGTACACGTGTCTCCACACCAGGTGTACCAACCTCAGTACACGTGTCTCCACACCAGGTGTTCCAACCTCAGTACATGTGTCTCCACACCAGGTGTACCAACCTCAGTACACGTGTCTCCACACCAGGTGTACCAACCTCAGTACACGTGTCTCCACACCAGGTGTACCAACCTCAGTACACGTGTCTCCACACCAGGTGTAGCAACCTCAGTATACGTGTCTCCACACAGGTGTACCAACCTCAGTATAAGTGTCTCCACACCAGGTGTACCAACCTCAGTACACGTGTCTCCACACCAGGTGTACCAACCTCAGTACACGTGTCTTCACACCAGGTGTACCAACCTCAGTACACGTGTCTCCACACCAGGTATACCAACCTCAGTACACGTGTCTCCACACAGGTGTAGCAACCTCAGTATACGTGTCTCCACACAGGTGTACCAACCTCAGTATACGTGTCTCACACCAGGTGTACCAACCTCAGTACACGTGTCTCCACACCAGGTATACCAACCTCAGTACACGTGTCTCCACACAGGTGTACCAACCTCAGTACACGTGTCTCCACACCAGGTATACCAACCTCAGTACACGTGTCTCCACACCAGGTATACCAACCTCAGTACACGTGTCTCCACACCAGGTATACCAACCTCAGTACACGCGTCTCCACACCAGGTATACCAACCTCAGTACACGCGTCTCCACACCAGGTATACCAACCTCAGTACACGTGCCTCCACACAGGTGTACCAACCTCAGTACACGTGTCTCCACACAGGTGTACCAACCTCAGTACACGTGTCTCCACACCAGGTGTACCAACCTCAGTACACGTCTCCACACCAGGTATACCAACCTCAGTACACGTGCCTCCACACAGGTGTACCAACCTCAGTGTTGGTACACCTGTTGATCCGCACAGGTGTACCAACCTCAGTGCACGTGTCTCCACACCAGGTGTACCAACCTGATATCACGTGTCTCTCCACGCCAGGTGTACCAACCTCAGTACACGTATTTCTCCATACCAGTTGTACCAACCTCAGTACACGTATGTCTCCATACCAGGTGTACCAACCTCAGTACACGTATGTCTCCATACCAGATGTACCAACCTCAGTACACGTGTCTACACCAAGTGTACAAACCTCAGCACACGTGTCTCTCCACCAGGCGTACCAATCTCAGTACACGTGTCTACACCAGGTGTACCAACCTCAGTACACGTGTCCCCTCCACACCAGGTGCACCAGCCTCAGTTCAGGTGTCTACACTAGTACCAACCTCACCACACGTGTCTCTACACCAGGTGTACCAATCTCAGTGCACGTGTCTACACCAAGTGTACCAACCTCAGTACACGTGTCACCACACCAGGAACACCAACCTCAGTACAGGTGTGTCTAGTTCACACCAGGTGCTCCGAGTATAAGTACACGTGTCCCCTCCACACCAGGTGCACCAACCTCAGTACAGGTGTGTCTAGTTCATACCAGGTGCACCAACCTCAATACAGGTGTGTCTGGTTCACACCAGGTGCACCAACCTCAGTACAGGTGTGTCTGGTTCACACCAGGTGCACCAACCTCAGTACAGGTGCGTGCACTCTCAAATGACTACTGTCAAGGTGACTCAAGCAACTTTCTCCTCGAGCACAAACAACACTTGTGGTTACTTATATCCTACAACGTGAAGATCATACCTCCTTCAGTAACACACACACACACACACACACACACACACACACACACACACACACACACACACACGCACACACACACACACACACACACACATACACACACACACACACAGTTAAGGGAAATCAATCTGACGACACTGGAGGACAGGAGAGATAAGGGGGATATGATAACGACATACAAAATACTGAGAGGAATTGACAAGGTGGACAAAGACAGGATGTTCCAGAGATGGGACACAGCAACAAGGGGTCACAGTTGGAAGTTGAAGACACAGATGAATCACAGGGATGTTAGGAAATATTTCTTCAGCCACAGAGTATTCAGGAAGTGAATAGTTTGGGAAGCGATGTAGTGGAGGCAGGATCCATACATAGCTTTAAGCAGAGGTATGATAAAGCTCACGGTTCAGGGAGAGTGACCTAGTAGCGACCAGTGAAGAGGCGGGGACAGGAGCTTGGACTCGACCCCTGCAACTTCAACTAGGTGAGTACAACTAGGTGAGTACACACACACATCACAGCACTCGAATAGATTTTTTATACAAAACACTAACAAGGATTTACCGATGGGTAATTTCGTCTGACGAATTTGATGTATGAGTGTGACGAAGACGATACATGAAAGACAAGGCCGAGCAGACTGACACATCTTGTACAGCGAGAAAGCATTTGATACAGTACCAGAAATTGTAAGAACATGTAAAGTTGAAGCGCGATGCTGCAGTGGTTGTGGAGGTGTCTTGAGTGACACATGACAGAAATTAACAGTCAGGAATGATACAGAATGGGAGAATGTAATGAGTGGTGTTCCACAAGGATCACTATTGGGTCTGCTATTGTTCCTAATATACCAGCAGCGATTGAACCATATTTGTTACTATTTACTGACGATGTAAATAATGAGAATAATAAATGGAGAGGACAGTGATAAATATCAGGAAGACGTCAACAAACTTAGAAGTCTGGTCAAACAATTTATTGTACTTTTAGCGTTCACGTCAAAGAAAGGTGAGGGGGGGGGACGTAAGGAGTGATGAGATGAGGAGACATGAGGGGTGATAAAGAGGTGCCAGAACATTAAGAGTGATAAGGAAGTGAGGGGACATAAGGGTAGATGAGGTGGTGAGGGGAACTTACTACAGTGTGGTATGATTTAAAGTTGAGGGCAGCAAGTGTGGAACACCTGTATACATCAGCAGATGATCAGGACCTGCGCTGAATGTAACAACAAGTATTTACCCAGAATTACATACAAACCATATAATGTTAGTGTTATGCAACACAGCGCTATATACGACACATGTTAGGCAAATCCACAGTAGTATCATGAGTACCATTCAGGAACTTAAAGAATCCTTCAGAACCTTAAATACGACTTATGTTATTCCAGTCTTTGAGTATGCTGCCTCAGCATGGAGCCCACTGGTGGCTAAAGCTCCCGCTTCACACACGGAGAGCCCGGGTTCGATTCCCGGCGGGTGGAAACATTCGACGTTTCCTTACACTATTGTCCTGTTCACCTAGCAGCAAATAGGTACCTGGGTGTTAGTCGACTGGTGTGGGTCGCATATTATTTGGGGGACAAGATTAAGGACCCCAATGGAAATAAGTTAGACAGTCCTCGATGACGCACTGACTTTCTTGGGTTATCCTGGGTGGCTAACCCTCCCGGGTTAAAAATCCGAACGAAATCTTATCTTATCTTATCTTAATCTTGCAATCAGACTAGTACCTACGCTACGAGGAGCAATTGGAGGAACCGAACTTGACAACTTTACAGGAGTGAATGACAAGATGGACATGAGTATTACGCAGAAAATCTTAAAGAGAACTTGATAGAGCAGATAGGGATAGATTGTTTGAGTTAAGAGAACGAGAGTCAGGGAAACGCAGGTGGAAGCTCAAAACCCAGATGAGACATAAAGATGTAAAGAAGTATTTGTTTAGTCTCATTATGGTTGGGAAGTGGAATGGCTTGGATGAGACAGTGATGGAGACAGACTCAATACGCAGCTTCAACACCACATATGAAGAATCCAGAAGGCCAGGAATCAATAATGTCGACCAAAGTAGTTTAGGAGGTGGGGTCAAGAGCTAAGTTTCGACCCCCGCCAACACAATTCAATGAATACCTCATACACACACAAACATACATACGTACGTATGCACAGTTATATGAATCAGAAAGAGAAATAGAACACTTAAATAGGAGAAGACATAAATGAGCCATAGGGTGTTAGTAACAACCTATTTGATCTCAGGCTGGATAGAAAAATTAATCGAGTTTGAAGAAGTGATTTATTTACCCGTACGTGTCCCAAACTGGCAAATTCACTACACAGTTTCAAGAGTCGTTATGAGGTTGAAAAGGCGTAATACTAGTATTACCGGACGAAGTAGCTTAATCAGGAGGCGGGTCAGAAGAAATAACTAGTAAAAGTAACTCCAGCCATGCTGATAGGTAGCCTTTGAAACTACCGTAGTTACTGAACCCAGAGTCCAATAACTGACGTTTTCCTCACCCGTGAAGAGTCTCCCAGCTCAGCCTCACAGAGTCTATTACCTGGTGTACGGAACCCGTCCTGTGTTGTTATAATAATCTTTGTTTATGCAAGTACAGACCGTAGCTGACATCAGTCACATACTATATAGATAGCCCCTTGTTATGCAGAGCATTTCCCGCAAATTAGGTTAATATTGTCCCCAGGGTGCGACTCACACAGTTAGCTGACACCCAGGCACGTATTTACTAAGTCAACAGGGACAGTGGGTATCTTAAGGAAACACCCCCCCAATGTTTTCACCCGTACCAGGGATCGAACTGTATAATTCAGTGTGTGAGGTGAATGCGCTACCAACCGAGCTACGGGACACCACAAGTATGACAGGGAAAACAGTTTATTTTCTGCTTTAGGTATTCTATTTAAATGAATTATTAATATCACTTGTGTGTCGTCTCAACAGATTTAATACACAGCCTTTGTACTCCTCACCGCCATTACTAACTCTACCCTTCAGCGCTGTATGACCCTGCTGGTTTAGCGCTTAGTTTTGATTATAATAATGTTTCGTCTCTGTCCTTGACTGCATGAGATCGGAAGATGCTCACGTATGTTTATCTATACCGACTCAGCTACCCTGAGAAGCATACCTATCCTTTGGTCCCATGTAACTATCTCACTGAATTTTGTAACACTACCATTGGTATAGTGTTTAGTCTGGTCGCCCCTCATGTGCGCTTACAGGTGTGCGTGTCAGCCTCAGCCATGTGTTATTATCCACTCCACGTTTTATCTTGGAGATCGTGGAGTGTGATGGATGAGGCTGGGCAGGGTAAGGCAGGATGAAGCACTCACGTTGAGGCTGGGCAGGATGAGGCACTGATGTTGAGGCTGGGCAGAATGAGGCACTGATGTTGAGGCTGGGTAGGGTAAGGCAGGATGAAGTACTCATGTTGAGGCTGGGCAGGATGAGGCACTCATGTTGAGGTTGGGCAGGGTAAGGCAGGATGAAGCACTCACGTTGAGGCTGGGCAGGGTAAGGCAGGATGAAGTACTCATGTTGAGGCTGGGCAGGATGAGGTACTCATGTTGAGGCTGGGTAGGGTAAGGCAGGATGAAGTACTCATGTTGAGGCTGGGCAGGATGAGGCACTCATGTTGAGGTTGGGCAGGGTAAGGCAGGATGAAGCACTCACGTTGAGGCTGGGCAGGGTAAGGCAGGATGAAGTACTCATGTTGAGGTTGGGCAGGGTAAGGCAGGATGAAGTACTCATGTTGAGGTTGGGCAGGGTAAGGCAGGATGAGGCACTCATGTTGAGGTTGGGCAGGGTAAGGCAGGATGAAGCAGTCATGTTGAGGCTGGGCAGGATGAGGCACTCATTTTGAGGCTGGGTAGGGTAAGGCAAGATGAAGTACTCATGTTGAGGTTGGGCAGGGTAAGGCAGGATGAAGTACTCATGTTGAGGTTGGGCAGGGTAAGGCAGGATGAGGCACTCATGTTGAGGTTGGGCAGGGTAAGGCAGGATGAAGCAGTCATGTTGAGGCTGGGCAGGATGAGGCACTCATGTTGAGGCTGGGTAGGGTAAGGCAGGATGAAGTACTCATGTTGAGGCTGGGCAGGATGAGGCACTCATGTTGAGGCTGGGTAGGGTAAGGCAGGATGAAGTACTCATGTTGAGGTTGGGCAGGGTAAGGCAGGATGAAGTACTCATGTTGAGGTTGGGCAGGATGAGGCACTCATGTTGAGGTTGGGCAGGGTAAGGCAGGATGAAGTACTCATGTTGAGGCTGGGCAGGATGAGGCACTCATGTTGAGGCTGGGTAGGGTAAGGCAGGATGAAGTACTCATGTTGAGGCTGGGCAGGATGAGGCACTCATGTTGAGGTTGGGCAGGGTAAGGCAGGATGAAGCACTCACGTTGAGGCTGGGCAGGGTAAGGCAGGATGAAGTACTCATGTTGAGGTTGGGCAGGGTAAGGCAGGATGAAGTACTCATGTTGAGGTTGGGCAGGGTAAGGCAGGATGAGGCACTCATGTTGAGGTTGGGCAGGGTAAGGCAGGATGAAGCAGTCATGTTGAGGCTGGGCAGGATGAGGCACTCATTTTGAGGCTGGGTAGGGTAAGGCAAGATGAAGTACTCATGTTGAGGTTGGGCAGGGTAAGGCAGGATGAAGTACTCATGTTGAGGTTGGGCAGGGTAAGGCAGGATGAGGCACTCATGTTGAGGTTGGGCAGGGTAAGACAGGATGAAGCAGTCATGTTGAGGCTGGGCAGGATGAGGCACTCATGTTGAGGCTGGGTAGGGTAAGGCAGGATGAAGTACTCATGTTGAGATTGGGCAGGGTAAGGCAGGATGAAGTACTCATGTTGAGGTTGGGCAGGATGAGGCACTCATGTTGAGGTTGGGCAGGGTAAGGCAGGATGAAGTACTCATGTTGAGGCTGGGCAGGATGAGGCACTCATGTTGAGGCTGGGTAGGGTAAGGCAGGATGAAGCACTCACGTTGAGGCTGGGCAGGGTAAGGCAGGATGAAGTACTCATGTTGAGGTTGGGCAGGGTAAGGCAGGATGAGGCACTCATGTTGAGGTTGGGCAGGGTAAGGCAGGATGAGGCACTCACGTTGAGGCTGGGCAGGGTAAGGCAGGATGAAGCACTCACGTTGAGGCTGGGCAGGGTAAGGCAGGATGAGGCACTCATGTTGAGGTTGGGCAGGGTAAGGCAGGATGAAGCAGTCATGTTGAGGCTGGGCAGGATGAGGCACTCATGTTGAGGCTGGGTAGGGTAAGGCAGGATGAAGTACTCATGTTGAGGTTGGGCAGGGTAAGGCAGGATGAAGTACTCATGTTGAGGTTGGGCAGGGTAAGGCAGGATGAGGCACTCACGTTGAGGCTGGGCAGGGTAAGGCAGGATGAGGCACTCAGGTTGAGGCTGGGCAGGGTAAGCTAGGATGAGGCACTCAGGTTGAGGCTGGGCAGGGTAAGGCAGGATGAGGCACTCACGTTGAGGCTGGGCAGGGTAAGGCAGGATGAGGCACTCATGTTGAGGCTGGGCAGGGTAAGGCAGGATGAGGCACTCATGTTGAGGCTGGGCAGGGTAAGGCAGGATGAGGCACTCAGGTTGAGGCTGGGCAGGGTAAGGCAGGATGAGGCACTCACGTTGAGGCTGGGCAGGGTAAGGCAGGATGAGGCACTCACGTTGAGGCTGGGCAGGGTAAGGCAGGATGAGGCACTCACGTTGAGGCTGGGCAGGGTAAGGCAGGATGAGGCACTCACGTTGAGGCTGGGCAGGGTAAGGCAGGATGAGGCACTCAGGTTGAGGCTGGGCAGGGTAAGGCAGGATGAGGCACTCACGTTGAGGCTGGGCAGGGTAAGGCAGGATGAGACACTCATGTTAGGTTTTATCGTGTTTGCGGTTTCGGCGATCATCACAACCGCGGCCTAGTCTCAAGACTAGGCCTAAAGTGGAGAAGAAATATTTCAGAATAAGAACTATTATGAAACACAGTAAAGTGTATACTGAATATAAATCGTTTGTAAGGTTTATTAATTTATTTATTCCTAAGGCAATAAAATATAGTCGTACCAGGTTATAAAGCAGCGTTAACTTCACATTGAGGTGAGGTGAGGTGAGGTGAGGTGAGGGGAGGGTAGTAGTTGCTGTCTACCATCCTGGTACATGTCGTAATGGCTAAGCTTTTCCCTAACACTTCACTAGTTCAGGGGGAAATACAATTTATCTTTTTCTAAAATCGTCATAGGTCTCAGATGGAGTTCCTATATTACCTGGGTTAGGATAAGCCACTTAAACAATTTCACTTTACGTTTGATATTATTTGTTAATCAGCGTCTGGAATACTTGCAAGGTAGATAGATGTATGGTTGAATCTGTGTCGGTTGCACTCCACAACAAACGTCACCCGGGCAACAAACCAGAGTTACAGAGTGTATGTACACATAAACTTTAAGGGAATTATTACAATGTTAGCATAATAGCACTTTCAATGTAAAAACTTATCTTCTCTCACAATTAAGGTAATATAATCCAGCACAGAGTCTACACATCATACTTGATTTGCCTTCGTATCCTTGGTGACTCTCAGCTAATGTGAAAAATTGTCTGATTTATTGAAGAAGGGACTACGACTGTTATTGTAACATAATTTTCAACCGCTTCCAGCACCAACACAGGAAGTATCACACCCTAGTTTTCCGCCCTAGATGGGAAATGCCTGACGCATCCTAGTCACACGCAGGTGCTCACACTTTAAGGAATGTCTCTGAGAGCTAATTCTTACTTCTACAGCCCTAGTCTAATCATTGTTTTTTGCACTTTTTTTCCAGTAAATATAGTTACTAGCTGACGACGTTGGGAGAAAAAATATTACTGATTTATTGTGCTCTTTTCAGTACTGATTCATATCCTGCTACTTGCTCCCTCTGATCTATGCAAAGTTCACCTTAAACCTTAACCCAACAAACACTTTATTATCAAACAATACCACGGGCGGGGTTACTAACCCCGCCCGTGGTATTATTTTTGTTCAATGTGTCATTACGATTTCGTGAGTTACTTTATTATCCACTTCTACTTCTCAAACTTTATCGCTTCACCGTGGACCTCCTCGTTGTTTTTTTGTAGCAAAAAGAATAAAAATAAATGTGAAAAATAATCGTCAGAACTGGTCATGTAGGAAACATAATTCATTATTATATTTTAATTATTGACAGAAATTGTTTTCCCGTATTTTTTTTAAGTTACCCAACATAATGTGGTTTGTTACTTTACTAGTCTTATAATCGTAACAGTAACAGCCTAGTTGATCAGGCCCTGATCCACCGGGAGGCCTGGTCATGGACCGGGCCGCGGGGGCGTTGATCCCCGGAGTAACCTCCAGGTAAATATATGACAATAGTCTACCAAATAAGAAAGCTAATCATGGTAATTCTTTTTTGTTCAACTAAAACCCATAATTACAGTTATTGAAACTGAAAATAAGATCGAAGACATCATGTATACTGTGTAGCATCTTCGCCCTGATTTTATTGTAAAATTTAATTATTTCATAAACAGCATTAGTCATGCGTCCAGGGACAAGATGAACCCTTTGTGATAGCAGGAGGTGGACGAGTGTAGTAGCCAGGGGGATGGTGGCTCGTGTCCACGCCTCCTTGTGACCCTGGAGTCTACATCAAGAGTATTTCCAGGGTCAGGGTCAACGCTCCCCTGCGGCCCAGGCCCAGACCAGGCCTTCCGGTGAATTGCCTAATCAACCAGGCTGTTGGTTCTAGTTATACGCAGTCCAATGTAAGCGCCACAGCCCGGTTGATCAGACATTTGAGAAACTTGTCCAGTTCCTTCTTGAAGACACACACACACACACACATATATATATATATATATATATATATATATATATATATATATATATATATATATATATATATATATATATATATATATATATATATATATCAACGGGAACCCCAAGTACAGAGGTCTGATGGAAGTCAAAAGCGTCCTGATGGAGCCACTATGCTACCCTGGAAGGATGGAAAGCAGATTGCCTGGGACTACACCTGTGCTGCCACATTGGCAGACACCTACTTGCCATACTCTGTAGTGGAAGGGGGTGGAGCTGCCAGCCACAGGGAGACCCAGAAGATCCGAAAATATGAAGACCTTCCCCCTTGCTATAACTTCATTCCAATAGGGTCGGAGACCCTTGGAGCATGGGGCAAGTGTGCTCTAAAGTTCCTCAAAGAGCTGGGTGAAAAGCTCATCATAGAAACCAAGGACCACAGGGCGACCAGCTTCCTCTTTCAGAGACTTAGTGTTGCGATCCAGAGAGGAAATGTCTGCAGCATTCTGGGCACGCGGCCCACCGCAGGGGAGCTGGACGAAGTATTCGAGATGTAGCTCTGAGTTACCTATGTTGTTTTACTTTGTATCATATTTTTGTGAATGTTTTGTCAATGTATTTTGTCTTTAAATAATATATAATATATATATATATATATATATATATATATATATATATATATATATATATATATATTTCATTCTCAGATTTTCTTGCATTTTTTTAATTTTCATAAACCGTGGTGACTTTCAGTGTTGTTCGTCAGAGCTTACAGAATTAGCAGCCTGGGCTGTCTTGAGGAAGGTTGCCGCGAAATAACATAGCTTCTCCAAAGTTCATTTCCCAACCACATTCATACGTGATTGTAAAAGAACCTTGAGGATCCTGGACATTCCTTGAGTACAGAGCAACAACAACGTATTTGTCATTTTATCCTACCTTTGGTGTTCGTGGTAACTCCTCCAGCCTACTCAGAAAATAATAACAACACTGCCGCTATTAAAGACCTCACTAGACCAGATCTAACCAGAAGGGAGACACGGGGATTTACGCTCTTACCTGCAACTGACCCTGGTGGGTTTACCGCTTAGCTTTGATTATAATAATTTTAGCGGCAGCTGTATGTGACCTGAGTAAGTCTACTTACAGGTCCACATAAGTACAATTATAACTCATAATAATATATGTGTGAATTACCTAGGATAACCCAAAAATAAGGTCAGACAAGGTGACTTACTTCCTGGCAGTCAGGAAGGTGATGTCATGCATCAGTAAACACAGACTGTCGTACTAACATGATCAATAACACTCGCGTTAACTACTACATTTCACAATAACGCCACTTGGACTTAAGAACTAAGCTGTAATTTCAGGAGATAGAAGCAGGTGCCTAGCATATGCTGTTATCTACAGCACCTACGTGTTCACCAGTATTACGCCAACTTTCACCAAGTTGGGTTTTAAAAACAAATGTTACAACTTTGTGGATAATTCTAAGTAAAATGTAAATGGGAAATGTAAACTGGAGAAACTAAAAGTTCCCAGATTTTGGCTTTATGTTTAGCGAGGACAGATTTTTCTATTTTTTTGGAACATTTTCATCACCCTTGTATGCTCTATCACAAATTTTCGTTTATTACTCGAGAACGTCTTATTCGATGGGCTTCAATGTAATGTATTATGGGCAGGAGTCATGGGCCTGTTTCCACGCGTGGGTTACCTATGGCAGCATAGGCCTTTCCTATATATAACATATATTCCTATATTTTTATTCCGGTGTTATGGCTGGAGGAAGACTCTTCTGATCGACCATTGCGCCACTTTTAACCTCGTAATAGTATAGTGTTAATTTGTCTTATTGCATTATTTTTACCCTTGATGCTGGGGAGAAGCTCTTGATCCAAGGAACTGGACTTAAATCGAATATGAGTGCCTCCCATTTTACAGGCACCATATGACCCCTGCTGGTTTAGCGCTTCTGATTATAATACAACCATGAATGGCATCAATCTACAGTGGCTGATGCATCATATGTAGTGGATAACTAAGCTTGTACCATGTGTGTTCTCACAACATTCTGTGTGGCATGCAGAGTACGTAACCTTTATTCGGCGCATGTACACACCCTCATTTACAGGCTATCTCCCCCAACCAGCGAACCAGGTGACTGAGGGTTGACGATGGGGCCCCGTCGTTCAACCAGTACCCAGGTTCCAGCCAATGAGAAGATGGTTTTGGCAATCGCAGAGGTTATGTGGGTACCACTCTCCTGTCTACCCTTGTCATTCCCATTCTAGAGCTGGTTGAAGCACGGTCTGCTCTCTAGTGGCTTCTATTCTGCCTTGCTTACCGTGGAATGCACTAATACCTATCACTGGACATATTGTATATAGTGTACATACTTCTGTTCTAAACTGGTGAAGGATAATATAAGTCAAAAGTTTTCTGCTGTGTTTATTTTGCTCCCTTTACACCCAGGATAACAGGCCATTTAGACTCCTGGGTTGTAATATTCTGCA
This sequence comes from Cherax quadricarinatus, assembly GCF_038502225.1. Taxonomy (NCBI): domain Eukaryota; kingdom Metazoa; phylum Arthropoda; class Malacostraca; order Decapoda; family Parastacidae; genus Cherax; species Cherax quadricarinatus. The sequence goes on along the minus strand of NC_091343.1, from coordinate 4,913,500 downwards.
ACATGTGTATGTTACGTACACTAGGTGGGGACACTTGGCCACTCACATAAACTTTCATAAAAGCTGGTTAGTTTTACTTAGAGAAAAGTTTTGATTGATGTTAAATTTTGTTGGTTCTAATTTGCTCTTTTAGAAGAAATTTGAAACATTTAAAGAGTGTTTTTATGCGATAATTTCTGAGTGTTGCATGTGATAAGCTTGAAGGTTTCCATGCTTATAACGTGATATTGCAACTTGTGAGAGGCTTTAAGCATAAAGTGCTTATGTGTTTAGGATGTTTGTATCTCTGAAAGTTTTGAATTAGAGTTGGACCATATATGTCCTAATTCGCAATTTTTATTGAAGAAATTTGGATATTAGTTTCCATATAATGACTTGCGAATGCCTCTTCTGATTCCCTTCAAATCTTCAACGATAATATTCAACTGCAGTATCAGATTATGCCGCACTCTGCACTATTCCAATCCCATGTGTTGAGAGACAAAGGACTGGGGTTATGCAGTACGGGGATACCTTCCTTGGATCACGCAGAGACCGAAATATGTCTTGTTATATTCGTAGTTTAGTAGTAATCTCTTAACCTTCATCGGGAGACATAAAAGATTCTCCATCCTCAGAGCAAACTTTCAAGTTTGATCTGAGGATGAGGAAGAAAGATCAAGTTCCTTGCATGAAGAACCCTTCACTAGCGTTATCAGAGCACCTTCCCTTCACTTGAAGGGAAACTTACAAGAACAGCGACAGGTGAAAACACACGTCAAAATATTTCACTTCTCTTGCTATGTATTCACCAGTGTTATGAACATTTGGTATCATCTCTGGCGCGGTTATTGCTCAAATTTTAATTTTCTTCTTTTTTTATATAGTAAACGATTATGTGCATGACAGGACTTGTTCCAAGAACAATGTTGTGGGGAGACTAAGAAAGAAATTTGACGCTAAAATTCTTCACTTGTACTTCACAATGCATCACAAAGTGTGGAAAAAATATATAGAAGATTTTCAAGGTTGCAGCATTTAAATTCAACGATGTAATAATATGTTACGCATGTGCTCAACCCCAGGTATATACAGTATATACAGAGAAGTATACGTATCACTGTATGTATACGCTGAAAGCTTACTTCATTCGTTTAATAGATTATTACCCCTCTTGTAGTGGATAGGCTTGAAACCTAACAAATCAACAGTGCCTCTATATTAAATCATCGCCTCTGAGTGTATGTTTCGTGGCAGCCTGGGAAGCAACATCACATACACGTGTTGTAATATATAAACACTTACCAGTTACGTTAAAATGTTCAACGTTATATCTTTAATTGAGAAAAATTTCGTGTAACTTAACAGTTAGACGCTTTCGTAACACATGATACATGGCTTCAAAGTTTCTTTTTTTTTAGCTGAAAGTGGCTAAAGTTATGCAATATTTTAGATTGTTTAGTGAAACATTAAAAATTAGCAACTTAATTTAAGTGCTTTACGGGAGGAGTGAGGATGGTGAGACAACAACCAGCAAGTAACTTGTCTGTGGTTACCTAAAAGCTGGAACAAGAAATTTCGGTTTTGGGAAACAAAAATAATGAATGTACATACAAGAACACAAGAATGGAACAATACTGCAGTAGGTCCATGCTAGGCAGGTCCTTTTCACACCCACTCATGTTTCCTTCCAACCTGTATTTAAAACTACCCAAAGTTCTAACCTCAGTGACGCTACCTGCGAGTTTGTTGCACTCATCAACAACTTTGTTGCTAAACCATCACTTCCACAAATCCTTTCTAGATCTTAATTTTCTCCAGTCTTAATTCACTGCTTCGACTCCGTTCTTGGTTAGATATTTTTAATACAGTATTTTATATCTCCTTTATTTACTTCTCTTTTCCATTTGTACACGTCAGTATATGCCCTCTAATTCTACGCCTTTCCAGAGGTCAAGTTCAGTGTCATCAGTCTGTCTTCGTAGGGAAGGTTTCTAATACATGGCATCAACTTCGTCATCCTTCTCTGTATATGTTGCAGCACATTTCTGTGCGTCCTGTAATATAGAAACTAGAACTCAGCAGCATCTAAATGATTTCTGACTAAAGATATATAAAGTTTAAATATAACCTTAGGTCTTCTATTTTTTATACTTCTTGATCTGAAACCAATAAATCTATTAGCTTTATTGAGAACACTTCTGCACTGATATCTTGGCTTTAAATTTCCGCTAAGCAGAACACAGAACTTTTTCTCATTCACTAGGCTTAGCGCTTTTCTTAATTATGATAATAATTCTCATTCACTTGAACTAAGATCTACATTGTTTAGCTTATATTTTAAATGTCATAATTATTACCTTTTCCTAGGATTTAAATGCCGTAATTATCTTTTCCTAGGATTAGAACCTTACAGTTGTCTTAACTGAGCTGCACCAGCCACTTCTTGAACCATATCACCAGCTTATCCAAGTTATGTACTTCTCTAGTGTCAGAAATGATTTGATGGTCTATGTTAGTGTCATCTGCAGACTTCACGTCTTTTATGTTCCTCCTCTATATCGTACACTGTATGTAGATTATGAACAGGGAGGGTCCCAACACTCACCCTTGTGGCATACCCGTCGTAGCGGGTCCTCTTTCTGATGTCTGCCCATTAATGTACTATTGCTTATAGGATAGCCATGCCTTGACGTGGTTCATTTCGAAAATGGCAAGAAATTCATAATTGGCGTTCAGTGACTAGGCACAAAGAATTCAATTTTTAAGTTTTTTTTTCCTAGATTTCCAGATTTCAACCTGTGAGGAGTAAAAATTCTGCATTATTGTGCCATATCATTTAGACTTTAGTAGTTGAAAACGTAGATAATACACAGACGGAACTTATTTAAAAACAGTCCAACTCAACTTGAGACCTTGAGGTTAATGGTTATGTTGGTGGTAGTGAGGTTGCTGGTAGCGAGGTTGATGGTAGTGAGGTTAATGGTAGTGAAGTTGATGGTAGTGAGATTGGTGGTAGTGAAGTTGATGGCAGTGAGGTTAATGTTAGTGAAGTTAATGGTAGTGAGGTTGATGGTAGTGAGGTTAATGATAGTGAGGTTGGTGGTAGTGAAGTTAATGGTAGTGAGGTTGATGGTAGTGAGGTTAATGATAGTGAGGTTGGTGGTAGTGAAGTTGGTGATAGTGAGGTTGATGGTAGTGATAAGTTCCAGCTGCTTAGGTATGGAAAGAATGAAGAACTCAAAAGGAGCACTATATACAAAACTCAAGAGGGTCACCAAATAGAACGTAAGGAACAGGTAAAAGACCTGGGAATAATTATGTCAACTGATCTTTCTTTTAAAGACCATAACAAGACAAAGATCACGATAGGCAGGAAGATGACTGGGTGGATACTGAGAACTTTCAAAACAAGGGAAATACTGCCGATGGTGACACTGTTCAAATCGCTAGTGCTCCCTCACTTAAAATATTGATCAGTGCTGACGGCCCCGTTCAGGGCAGGAGAAATATCGGAGCTGGAACAAATACAGAGATCGTTTACGGCTCACATTGAGCCAGTAAAGCACCTAAACTACTGGGAACGCCTAAAAGTCTTGAACATATACTCATTGGAGCGGAGGAGAGAGAGGTACATGACAATATATACCTGGAAGTTACTCTAGGGCTTGGTCCCAAATCTGCACACTGCCGTAACAACGTACTGGAGTGAGAGATGTGAAAGGAAGTGTAAAATATACCCAGTGAGGAGCAGGGGTGCGGTGGGGATAATAAGGGAACACTGTATCAACATCCAGGGTCCCAGACTTTTCAACATCTTACCAGAAGATATCAGAAACACTGCTGGAACAAGTGTTGAAGTCTTCAAGAGGAAACTAGACAAGTGTCTTCACCAGGTGCCAGATCAACCAGGCTGTGATGGATGTGTGGGGCAGCGGGCTCCCAGCAGCAACAGCCTGGTTGACCAGGCAAGCCCTAGACGAGCCTGGCCCATGGCCGGGCTCGGAGAGTAGATATACTCTCGAAATTCTTCAAAGGTAAAGGTAAGGTTGATAGTAGTGAGGTTGATGGTAGTGAAGTTGGTGATAGTGAGGTTGATGGTTGATGGTAGTGAGGTTGATGGTAGTGAAGCTGGTGGTAGTGAGGTTGATGGTAGTGAGGTTGATGGTAGTGAGGTTGATGGTAGTGAGGTTGATGGTAGTGAGGTTGATGGTAGTGAGGTTGATGGTAGTGAGGTTGATGGTAGTGAGGTTGATGGTAGTGAGGTTGATGGTAGTGAAGTTGATGGTAGTGAGGTTGATGGTAGTGAGGTTGATGGTAGTGAGGTTGATGGTAGTGAGCACTATTAGTGAGAACTATTACCACAGCAACAAGGTGTGGTAACAGTGGTTCTCAGCAACAAGGTGTGGTAACAGTGGTTCTCAGCAACAAGGTGTGGTAACAGTAGTTCTCAGCAACAAGGTGTGGTAACAGTGGTTCTCAGCAACAAGGTGTGGTAACAGTGGTTCTCAGCAACAAGGTGTGGTAACAGTGGTTCTCAGCAACAAGGTGTGGTAACAGTGGTTCTCAGCAACAAGGTGTGGTAACAGTAGTTCTCAGCAACATGGTGTGGTAACTGGTTCTCAGCAACAAGGTGTGGTAACAGTGGTTCTCAGCAACAAGGTGTGGTAACAGTGGTTCTCAGCAACAAGGTGTGGTAACAGTAGTTCTCAGCAACAAGGTGTGGTAACAGTGGTTCTCAGCAACAAGGTGTGGTAACTGGTTCTCAGCAACAAGGTGTGGTAACAGTGGTTCTCAGCAACAAGGTGTGGTAACAGTGGTTCTCAGCAACAAGGTGTAGTAACAGTAGTTCTCAGCAACAAGGTGTGGTAACAGTGGTTCTCAGCAACAAGGTGTGGTAACAGTGGTTCTCAGCAACAAGGTGTGGTAACAGTGGTTCTCAGCAACAAGGTGCAGTAACAGTGGTTCTCAGCAACAAGGTGTGGTAACAGTGGTTCTCAGCAACAAGGTGTGGTAACAGTGGTTCTCAGCAACAAGGTGTGGTAACAGTGGTTCTCAGCAACAAGGTGTGGTAACAGTGGTTCTCAGCAACAAGGTGTGGTAACAGTGGTTCTCAGCAACAAGGTGTGGTAACAGTGGTTCTCAGCAACAAGGTGTGGTAACAGTGGTTCTCAGCAACAAGGTGTGGTAACAGTAGTTCTCAGCAACAAGGTGTGGTAACAGTGGTTCTCAGCAACAAGGTGTGGTAACAGTAGTTCTCAGCAACAAGGTGTGGTAACAGTGGTTCTCAGCAACAAGGTGTGGTAACAGTGGTTCTCAGCAACAAGGTGTGGTAACAGTGGTTCTCAGCAACAAGGTGTGGTAACAGTAGTTCTCAGCAACAAGGTGTGGTAACAGTGGTTCTCAGCAACAAGGTGTGGTAACAGTGGTTCTCAGCAACAAGGTGTGGTAACAGTGGTTCTCAGCAACAAGGTGCAGTAACAGTGGTTCTCAGCAACAAGGTGTGGTAACAGTTGTTTTCAGCAACAAGGTGTGGTAACAGTAGTTCTCAGCAACAAGGTGTGGTAACAGTGGTTCTCAGCAACAAGGTGTGGTAACAGTAGTTCTCAGCAACAAGGTGTGGTAACAGTGGTTCTCAGCAACAAGGTGTGGTAACAGTAGTTCTCAGCAACAAGGTGTGGTAACAGTGGTTCTCAGCAACAAGATGTGGTAACAGTGGTTCTCAGCAACAAGGTGTGGTAACAGTTCTCAGCAACAAGGTGTGGTAACAGTAGTTCTCAGCAACAAGGTGTGGTAACAGTGGTTCTCAGCAACAAGGTGTGGTTACAGTAGTTCTCAGCAACAAGGTGTGGTAACAGTGGTTCTCAGCAACAAGGTGTGGTAACAGTGGTTCTCAGCAACAAGGTGTAGTAACAGTAGTTATCAGCAACAAGGTGTGGTAACAGTGGTTCTCAGCAACAAGGTGTGGTAACAGTAGTTCTCAGCAACAAGGTGTGGTAACAGTAGTTCTCAGCAACAAGGTGTGGTAACAGTGGTTCTCAGCAACAAGGTGTGGTAACAGTGGTTCTCAGCAACAAGGTGTGGTAACTGGTTCTCAGCAACAAGGTGTGGTAACAGTGGTTCTCAGCAACAAGGTGTGGTAACAGTGGTTCTCAGCAACAAGGTGTGGTAACAGTAGTTCTCAGCAACAAGGTGTGGTAACAGTGGTTCTCAGCAACAAGGTGTGGTAACAGTGGTTCTCAGCAACAAGGTGTGGTAACAGTGGTTCTCAGCAACAAGGTGTGGTAACAGTGGTTCTCAGCAACAAGGTGTGGTAACAGTGGTTCTCAGCAACAAGGTGTAGTAACAGTAGTTCTCAGCAACAAGGTGTGGTAACAGTGGTTCTCAGCAACAAGGTGTGGTAACAGTGGTTCTCAGCAACAAGGTGTGGTAACAGTGGTTCTCAGCAACAAGGTGTGGTAACAGTGGTTCTCAGCAACAAGGTGTGGTAAGGTTAAGGGAAATCGGCCTGACGACACTGGAGGACAGGAGGGTCAGGGGAGACATACCTGGAGTATACCTGGAGAGGGTTTCAGGGGTCAACGCCCCCGCGGCCCAGTCTGGGACGAGGCCTCGTGGTGGATCAGGGTCTGATCAACCAAGCTGTTACTTCTGGCCGCACAGAAACTGACGTACGAACCACCAGCTGGGCAGATACCGACTTTAGGTGCTTGTCCAGTGTCTTCTTGAAGACAGCCAGGGGTCTATTGGTAATCCCCCTTATGTATGCTGGGAGGCAGTTGAACAGTCTTGGGCCCCTGACACTTATTATGTTGTCTCTCAGTGTACTCGTGGCGCCCCTGCTTTTCATTGGGGGAATGTTGCATCTCCTGGAACAATACACAAATAACGTTCAAATAGAATGAAACTTATGACAACGTTTCGGTCCGATTTGGACTAGTCAATAGTTAATGGTCCAGGTCGGACCGAAACATCGTCATAAGCTTCATTCTCCTATGTGAGGGTTATTTATGTATAGACATGATGCTATAACATCATGTCTGTACATTTCCTGGCATAAAAACTTGGTTTTGTATTCTGAGCGATAACTAGAGAATAGATCTTCTGAACGGCTTCAAACTTTGAGCAGTCGTGGACCTTGGTTAAAGGAATGTTCGCATTCATTTGGGGTTGTGTAAGTTTAAATTTAGCAGCTTCATTGCACTGAATGTTTCCCAAACAGTGATTGGACAAATGGTTCAGAGAACCGACAAATTGATGAATTAGACACATGTGCTATATTTGGGTATCTTTATTGTGGAAACGTTTCGCTCCACAGTGACTTCATCAGTTCAGTAACTCAGTCTCCTTCTGATCTTCACCATTCCTCTTTGTACTGGACTGGTGAAGTCACTGAGGAGCGGAACGTTTCCACACTAGAGATACCAAAGTGTTGCATATGTTGTACTTTGGTTTTGACGTGGGTCGAGGTACCGGAGACTGGGGTTACAGGATACCTGGGATACCTGGGACACCTAGGGCACCTGGGATACCTAGGACACCTGGGACACCTAGGACACCTGGGATACCTAGGACACCTGGGATACCTAGGACACCTGGGATACCTAGGACACCTGGGATACCTAGGACACCTGGGACACCTGGGATACCTAGGGCACCTGGGATACCTGGCATACCTGGGACACCTGGGATACCTAGGACACCTGGGATACCTAGGACACCTGGGATACCTAGGATACCTGGGACACCTGGGATACCTAGGACACCTGGGATACCTAGGACACCTGGGACACCTGGGATACCTAGGGCACCTGGGATACCTGGCATACCTGGGATACCTAGGACACCTGGGATACCTAGGACACCTGGGATACCTAGGACACCTGGGATACCTGGTACATCTGGGATACCTGGGACACATAGGACACCTGGGATACCTGGGATACCTAGGACACCTGGGATACCTAGGACACCTGGGATACCTACTACGCCTGGGATACCTAGGACACCTGGGACACCTGGGATACCTAGGACACCTGGGATACCTAGGACACCTGGGATGCATAGGACACCTGGGATATCTGGGACACCTGGGATACCTAGGATACCTGGGACACCTGGGGTACCTGGGACACCTGGGATACCTAGGACACCTGGGACACCTGGGATACCTAGGACACCTGGGACACCTGGGATACCTAAGATACCTAGGACACCTGGGACACCTGGGATACCTAGGACACCTGGGATACCTAGGATACCTGGGTCACCTGGGACATCTGGGGTACCTGGGACACCTGGGATACCTAGGATACCTGGGTCACCTGGGGTACCTGGGACACCTGGGATACCTAGGACACCTGGGACACCTAGGACACCTGGGACACCTGGGATACCTAGGACACCTGAGACACCTGGGATACCTAGGACACCTGGGATACCTGGGACAACTGGGATACCTAGGGCACCTGGGATACCTAGGACTCCCGGGAAACCTGGGATACCTAGGACACCTGGGACGCCTAGGATACCTAGGACACCTGGGACACCTGGGATACCTAGGACACCTGGGGCACCTGGGATACCTAGGACACCTGGGATACCTAGGACACCTGGGACACCTGGGGTACCTGGGACACCTGGGATACCTCTGTAAGATCGAGTAGCCACTAAAACAAGTCGACTTTCACCTTTGTTTACATATACAATGTTGTAGCGTTTCAAGTCACATGTCTGTGATTTAAAATTTTTACCCCCTTATACCTTATCTCCTTACATCATACCCCCTTATACTTTACCCTCTTATGTCTTACCCTTTACACCTTACTCCGTTACACTTTACTCCCTTATACCTTACCCCACTTATCACCTTACACCTTACCCCCTTCCCCTTACCTTCTAATACATGCCCCTGGGCACTAGGTATTTTCTCCTGCATTTTCTACAGAGAAAGTTCCCTTCACTTGATTGTTGAAACAAAGAGCGAGTGTGCGCATGTTCGGCTTCTAACGACGCTTCCTGATTGTCTAACTTAGTAAAGACGTTTCCTGATTGTCTAACTTACTAAAGACGTTTCCTTATTGTCTAACTTAGTAAAGACGTTTCCTTATTGTCTAACTTAGTAAAGACGTTTCCTGATTGTCTAACTTACTAAAGACGTTTCCTTATTGTCTAACTTAGTAAAGACGTTTCCTGATTGTCTAACTTAGTAAAGACGTTTCCTGATTGTCTAACTTAGTAAAGACGTTTCCTGATTGTCTAACTTAGTAAAGACGTTTCCTGATTGTCTAACTTAGTAAAGACGTTTCCTGATTGTCTAACTTAGTAAAGACGTTTCCTGATTGTCTAACTTAGTAAAGACGTTTTCTGATTGTCTAACTTAGTAAAGACGTTTCCTGATTGTCTAACTTAGTAAAGACGTTTCCTGATTGTCTAACTTAGTAAAGACGTTTCCTGATTGTCTAACTTAGTAAAGACGTTTTCTGATTGTCTAACTTAGTAAAGACGTTTCCTGATTGTCTAACTTAGTAAAGACGTTTCCTGATTGTCTAACTTAGTAAAGACGTTTTCTGATTGTCTAACTTAGTAAAGACGTTTTCTGATTGTCTAACTTAGTAAAGACGTTTCCTGATTGTCTAACTTAGTAAAGACGTTTTCTGATTGTCTAACTTAATAAAGACGTTTCCTGATTGTCTAACTTAGTAAAGACGTTTCCTGATTGTCTAACTTAGTAGTAAAGACGTTTCCTGATTGTCTAACTTAGTAGTAAAGACGTTTCCTGATTGTCTAACTTAGTAGTAAAGACGCTTCCTGATTGTCTAACTTAGTAATGGCCTGACTGTCTCTGTGCTGTAAATTTGAAACCAATCTGTTTAGGCATTCTCAAGTTATAAACGAAAAATCATGGAGAAGGAAAATAATGTATGTGTTAAATATTCCAAAACAAAATTAATATGTCCAAAATATGAACTATATATTTTAATGAGTTTTGAATATTTCCCAAGATCAACATTTAGACTAAATTTGAGCCTAATGAGAGTAACTATCTAGAGAGAAACTTGCAAGTGTACACTTAAGTGTACACGAAAATTAATCAGAAAAACGGTAAAGAAAATTATATGTTTTTGTACTTGACAAGTCGTGTACATGTTTATTTAAACCTCGAAGTGGTCATCATTGCGTTATTTACAATCACAAATCATCGTGCAATCTCTCCTGGCGTTCGTAGAATATATTAGCATGGTAAATGAAAATTTGCAACTCCTGCTAGCAAAAATAAGACTAGTTTGGAAAATATAAACTATTTACATACTGTGACAGTCTAGCTGCTAGTATCATGCACACTGTGGCAGTCTAGCTGCTAGTATCATACACACTGTGGCAGTCTAGCTGCTAGTATCATGCACACTGTGGCAGTCTTGCTGTTAGTATCATGCACACTGTGGCAGTCTTGCTGTTAGTATCATGCACACTGTGGCAGTCTAGCTGCTAGTATCATGCACACTGTGGCAGTCTAGCTGCTAGTATTATGCACACTGTGGCAGTCTTGCTGCTAGTATCATGCACACTGTGGCAGTCTAGCTGCTAGTATCATGCACACTGTGACAGTCTAGCTGCTAGTATTATGCACACTGTGGCAGTCTAGCTGCTAGTATCATGCACACTGTGGCAGTCTAGCTGCTAGTATTATGCACACTGTGACAGTCTAGCTGCTAGTATCATGCACACTGTGACAGTCTAGCTGTTAGTATCATGCACACTGTGACAGTCTAGCTGCTAGTATCATGCACACTGTGGCAGTCTAGCTGCTAGTATTATGCACACTGTGGCAGTCTAGCTGCTAGTATCATGCACACTGTGACAGTCTAGCTGCTAGTATCATGCACACTGTGGCAGTCTTGCTGCTAGTATCATGCACACTGTGGCAGTCTAGCTGCTAGTATCATGCACACTGTGGCAGTCTAGCTGCTAGTATTATGCACACTGTGGCAGTCTTGCTGCTAGTATCATGCACACTGTGACAGTCTAGCTGCTAGTATCATGCACACTGTGGCAGTCTAGCTGCTAGTATCATGCACACTGTGGCAGTCTAGCTGCTAGTATCATGCACACTGTGGCAGTCTAGCTGTTAGTATTATGCACACTGTGGCAGTCTTGCTGCTAGTATCATGCACACTGTGGCAGTCTAGCTGCTAGTATTATGCACACTGTGGCAGTCTTGCTGCTAGTATCATGCACACTGTGACAGTCTAGCTGCTAGTATCATGCACACTGTGGCAGTCTTGCTGCTAGTATCATGCACACTGTGGCAGTCTAGCTGCTAGTATCATGCACACTGTGGCAGTCTAGCTGCTAGTATTATGCACACTGTGGCAGTCTTGCTGCTAGTATCATGCACACTGTGACAGTCTAGCTGCTAGTATCATGCACACTGTGGCAGTCTTGCTGCTAGTATCATGCACACTGTGGCAGTCTAGCTGCTAGTATCATGCACACTGTGACAGTCTAGCTGCTAGTATCATGCACACTGTGGCAGTCTAGCTGCTAGTATCATGCACACTGTGACAGTCTAGCTGCTAGTATCATGCACACTGTGGCAGTCTTGCTGCTAGTATCATGCACACTGTGGCAGTCTTGCTGCTAGTATCATGCACACTGTGACAGTCTAGCTGCTAGTATCATGCACACTGTGGCAGTCTTGCTGCTAGTATCATGCACACTGTGGCAGTCTAGCTGCTAGTATCATGCACACTGTGGCAGTCTAGCTGCTAGTATTATACACACTGTGGCAGTCTTGCTGCTAGTATCATGCACACTGTGGCAGTCTAGCTGCTAGTATCATGCACACTGTGGCAGTCTAGCTGCTAGTATCATGCACACTGTGGCAGTCTAGCTGCTAGTATCATGCACACTGTGGCAGTCTAGCTGCTAGTATCATGCACACTGTGGCAGTCTAGCTGCTAGTATCATACTGTGGCAGTCTAGCTGCTAGTATCATGCACACTGTGGCAGTCTAGCTGCTAGTATCATGCACACTGTGGCAGTCTAGCTGCTAGTATCATGCACACTGTGGCAGTCTAGCTGCTAGTATCATGCACACTGTGGCAGTCTAGCTGCTAGTATCATGCACACTGTGGCAGTCTAGCTGCTAGTATCATACTGTGGCAGTCTAGCTGCTAGTATCATGCACACTGTGGTAGTCTTGCTGCTAGTATCATGCACACTGTGGCAGTCTAGCTGCTAGTATGCACACTGTGGCAGTCTTTCTGCTAGTATCATGCACACTGTGGCAGTCTTGCTGCTAGTATCGTGCACACTGTGGCAGTCTAGCTGCTAGTATCATGCAGTCTATGGCAGTCTAGCTGTTAGTATCATGCACACTGTGGCAGTCTTGCTGCTAGTATCATGCACACTGTGGCAGTCTTGCTGCTAGTACCATACACACTGTGGCAGTCTAGCTGCTAGTATCATGCACTCTATGGCAGTCTAGCTGCTAGTATCATACACACTGTGGCTGTCTAGCTGCTAGTATTATACCCACTGTGGCAGTCTAACTGCTAGTATCATGCACACTGTGGTAGCCTAGCTGCTAGTATCATGCACACTGTAGCAGTCTTGCTGCTAGTACCATACACACTGTGGCAGTCTAGCTGCTAGTATCATGCACTCTATGGCAGTCTAGCTGCTAGTATCATGCACACTGTGGCAGTCTAGCTGCTAGTATCATGCACACTGTGGCAGTCTAGCTGCTAGTATCATGCACACTGTGGCAGTCTAGCTGCTAGTATCATGCACACTGTGGCAGTCTTGCTGCTAGTATCATACACACTGTGGCAGTCTAGCTGCTAGTATCATGCACTCTATGGCAGTCTAGCTGCTAGTATCATACACACTGTGGCAGTCTAGCTGCTAGTATCATACACACTGTGGCAGTCTAGCTGCTAGTATCATACACACTGTGGCAGTCTAGCTGCTAGTATCATGCACTCTATGGCAGTCTAGCAGCTAGTCTAGCTGCTAGTATCATACACACTGTGGCAGTCTAGCTGCTAGTATCATACACACTGTGGAAGCCTAGCTGCTAGTATCATGCACACTGTGGCAGTCTAGCTGCTAGTATCATACACACTGTGGAAGCCTAGCTACTAGTGCTAGTATCATGCACACTGTGGCAGTCTTGCTGCTAGTATCATACACACTGTGGCAGTCTTGCTGCTAGTATTATGCACACTGTGGCAGTCTTGCTGCTAGTATCATGCACACTGTGGCAGTCTAGCTGCTAGTATCATGCACAATGTGGCAGTCTAGCTGCTAGTATCATGCACACTGTGGCAGTCTTGCTGCTAGTATCATACACACTGTGGCAGTCTAGCTGCTAGTATCATGCACTCTATGGCAGTCTAGCTGCTAGTATCATACACACTGTGGCTGTCTAGCTGCTAGTATTATACCCACTGTGGCAGTCTAACTGCTAGTATCATGCACTCTATGGCAGTCTAGCTGCTAGTATCATGCACACTGTGGCAGTCTAGCTGCTAGTATCATACACACTGTGGAAGCCTAGCTACTAGTGATACACTAACTAGCAACCTGACTACTAGTGATGCACTAACTAGCAACCTAGCTACTAGTGATACACTAACTAGCAACCTAGCTACTAGTCTAACAAATGTGGTAGCCTAGTACTAGTCCCAGTTTCGCCCAGGGTTGCCCTATAAATACATTTTTAGTGGTTAATAGCTGATAATTTAATATAAACAAAATCCTTGTTTATAGTTACCAATTTTATGATGACCACACCTTTCCAGGCTGAGGAACTGATCACCTGAACCCGCTACTATGTTTCACATCTTCCCCCATCTCGTGCATTATTCTCTATATTGGACTGATAAAGCCACTGGTTGGCGATACGACTCCACAATAAAATAACAGAGTGGTGCATGTGTCTTATTCATCTTGTTGCATGGGTCGGGTTTCAGCTCTTGGTCCCATTTCTCCGCTGGCCGCTTGTGTGTCAATAATGTCAGTTGGCACCCCTATACAATAAGCTGCAGAACTGAAGTTGTCTAATTTTCCTCAGTCTATCTGATGAATTTTGGACATGCCCTCACTCCTTGAATGTTAAACGAGATTGTGAAGTCCATCTCTTAGTTACGAATGTCATTGGCAGCAGTTTTATTGCCTTAAGACTAACATTAAGCTGTTGAAACTTGTCTTACTATCTATATCTTGTTCGGGTAAAGTATGAACTCCTGTCTGACCCCTTGAGTCAGTGCTGTTTTCCTGGGAAGGGGGTAAACTCTTCCGAGAGTCCCTCCATCTCACCTAGTAGAAGGGAAACACCTGTCACCTACATTTTTTTTCAGTGTAGTTGGTGGACTACTTCAAGTACTGAACAAACGAAGAAAAGCATTACCCATGTCTGAAGAAAAGATGCGTCTTACAAATCTAATATCACATTGTCTGCTTCTGGAACCGGGTGCCAGAACCATATATATCTGCCTGTAGACTTCCACATTCTCAGTGCGCAGTTGCTGAGGAACTCTTTGCTAAGAGTCTGGAGGACAAAGTTGTCACTCCAAGCAATTCTTCATGAAATATACCATTGATCCTTCTACACAAGGAAGACGGAACGTGGCGCCCCGCCATTGACTTTCGTTGCTTCAATGTATAGATGATCCTAGAATGTTTTTTCGCTGCATGTTCTGAGTGAATTGTTACGGAACACCGGTGATGAAGGTTTCTCGACACTCAACTTGTTACAGGGGTCTAAATATCAAGTGCTCTAAGTGTCAATTTCTGAAGTCAGGGATAAAGTTTCTTGGCCACGTAGTCACTCCTAGAGGTGGTTACAGTTGACCAGAGTAGAGTAGCTGCCATTCGAAATTTCCCCAAGTCACAGACTGCTGAAGCCATAAGATCCATTGTTGCCTTAGCAGGTTTCTACAGATCTTTTATCAGTGTTTTTTTCAGCTATTGCAGTTCCCTTGACAGAGTTGCTCAGGAAAGTTGCTCCGTTCAACCGGACTTGTCAAGGGCAAGCATTCCAAGCACTTAGTCAAAACTTACTTCTCCTTTTCTTACATTTTCCAGTTTTAACAAACCTTTCTACCTGACAATAGACACTAGTGCCATAGGCATTGGAGCCGTACTAGTGCTCAAGTGCCATAGGCATTGGTGCCGTACTAGTGCTCAAGTGCCATAGGCATTGGTGCCGTATTAGTGCTCAAAACTGATGGTAAGTTCAGTCCAGTTGCAGTTGCCAGTCGAGTCTTGACTGAAGCTGAACGAAATTATTCTGCCACTGTTTGGGCTCTTAAAATATTTTCATGATATATACCAGATCATTCACCATTCCTATGTAGAATAAACAACAACCAAATGGACGTTTGACAAGATGGTGTTTAACCACTGGAACGAATCTGTCATGCCATCATCTCTTCATGTTGTGGGATCTCCAGATAGATGAAGGAAGAATAGACGATTCCAGTTCTGCAGTTCATTGTACAAGGGATTGTGGAAACAGAGAGTTGCAATCATGCACGTCCACAAGCAAGAGCTCCCGGGGTTGAAGTTAATTGATGTTGCCCTTAGGCACCCTGACACATGCCCACAGCAGTGAGTCGTACATAGCATCTCTGCTATAAGAGCTGCTATTGCATTCACGTCTTTAACAGTTACTAACAGACAATACACATACTAATACAGGGAATGTCAACTGGTGTGTGTGTGTGTGTGTGTGTGTGTGTGTGTGTGTGAGGTAGCCGCCAGACAGGAAGGTTGTGGTGGGTAGAAAGTGCGAGAGACCTTCCCCCCCCCTCAGTGTACTTGCCCCTGTCTGCCTCTACACACTTTCTTTCCTACCTTTCTCCATTCATCCAGTCATCCAGTCATTCAGTCACCCACCCTGGATCCATTCACATTCCTTCCCTTCATCCAGGTATGGTAAATGCTGTTATTGTAGTGAGCTTCATTTACTCTACCTGGAGTTTACCTGGAGAGGGTTTCAGGGGTCAACGCCCCCGCAGCCCGGTCTGAGACCAGGCCTCATGGTGGATCAGGGTCTGAGTGGGATGAGCGCCAGCTGCTGGTCCCACCTCTTAACTCACTACAAGTTGATGTAAAATAGACTCCAAGAAGACGACATTATTCAGATTAACCCTACGGGTTACTCCGAAAGAATAATCTGTGTTGTCCATTTTCACTGGGATCCTTGGAGTCTCATCCCCAGGATGCAACCCACAACAGTCTGGTAACAAACCAGGTACCTACTTACCGATAGGATAGCAGAAACATTTCTACTCGTCCCGGGTTCGAAATTGTGTTCCTGAGTTGAGCCTGATCACATTTTTTCTGACCTCCAGTATGTAGTCCACTTCATCTGGGTCGCTGTTCACTTCATTCCACTTCATAACCACAGTTCAACTGGAGGAAGATTTCCCGACGCCACCGTGTCTAGTTGATTTATGACAACTGCACAGTAGTGCTAGCAGGTGCAATGAGCAGGTGTGGAGATGAGTGGTTATACCAACCTGCTTCAGCAGGTGTGGGGGTCAGTGGTTATAGCAGCCTGCCTCAGCAGGTGTGGAGGTCAGGGACTATAACAACCTGCCTCAGCAGGTGTGGAGGTCAGGGACTATACCAACCTGCCTCAGCAGGTGTGGAGGTCAGGGACTATAACAACCTGCCTCAGCAGGTGTGGAGGTCAGGGACTATACCAACCTGCCTCAGCAGGTGTGGAGGTCAGGGACTATACCAACCTGCCTCAGCAGGTGTGGAGGTCAGGGACTATAACAACCTACTTCTGAATATTATAACACTGACAGGTGTCTGCAGCGCACTACAGTAAGTTACAGGTGGGTTGAGTCTGTGTTACCTGGTCGTAGTTATTTAGTTCCGTGCTACAGGTCTGTAGCACAACAGTATTGATGTATATTTTATCCTTTGATCAAACCGCAGCTTTTATATAGTTATATACCATCATATATCTTGCTTATAGATTTGAGTCATTCCATAAATTATAATCTCATCGTGTGCTGGTTATTTAGTTGGTGGAGTGTGGGGCAGGATCTCAAAATTTCAGATATCGTTGCCTTAGTTTTTTGCCATTTGCAGGATACGTTGGGACCTATCTTTAAATCCTAATAACACGATGGTAAACAAACCAGGGAACTGGTGGGTTTTGAACCCATGACGCCTAAGTCCAGGCCAGTGCATAAGCTTACTAGGTATATCTTTATACACCATAGGGAGGTTAGCATGGGCCACCACTGTAACCACAAATGTAAGTTTTTACGGATGAATCTCCCACCAGCGTGTCTGTGGCGAATTCTAGCTCAAGTCCCTCTCAAAGTCGCCATCAGGTCTGATGGTTAACGTACTGGCCTAGAGTGTTAGGATTTACGCCATGGGTTCAAATCCCACTCGTTCTGTGATTTAAATGGTTGAATTTTCAGAAATCTCGGTATTCTAGTGTGTGGCTTTGTCATTGTCCATAAACTTTACATATTGTATGACTAAACTCTCCATATAAGATGAACTAACCACCTAGTAACTTCACCCTTCTATTGTCTTCAAATTCATCCTCTAATTGTTTTCTGATAAGTTTAACTAGTCAGTAACTGGTGCATAACTGTGACTGTCCTCAGGAAAAGCATCTTCCGCTCTGATCCAGGGAAATTTCAAGCAAGCAGTGGATAAGTTGTTTGAAACAAAGTTTACTTGTAACTTCAACCACCTTGAGAACAGTATGACAGACATCTCTGTGAGGTGAGGCTCTGACCTGAGCGTCGGAAAGATGGGGGAAGGAAGAAGGATGAGTAAGGATGGAAACATGGGAAGGGGTTGGGATGTAGGAGGAGATCTCTGTTTACAAGGGTAATGTTTAGTTTTTTTAACTGTAAGACTTTCTAATATATTAACATTGTAATGTATTAACGCTGACAGACCTTCCCTGTCTCCCGCTGGTAGTAGAGAGCCTCGTGTGTGTTGTGAAGTGCGTTACCTACTGTTGTGTGTTGTGAGGTGCGTTACTCACTGTTGTGTGTTGTGAGGTGCGTTACCCACTGTTGTGTGTTGTGAGGTGCGTTACCCACTGTTGTTTGTTGTGAGATGCGTTACCCACTGTTGTGTGTTGTGAGGTGCGTTACCCACTGTTGTTTGTTGTGAGGTGGGTTACCCACTGTTGCGTGTCGTGAGGTGCGTTACCCACTGTTGTGTGTTGTGAGGTGCGTTACCCACTGTTGTGTGTTGTGAGGTGCGTTACTCACTGTTGTGTGTTGTGAGGTGCGTTACCCACTGTTGTGTGTTGTGAGGTGCGTTACCCACTGTTGTGTGTTGTGAGGTGCGTTACTCACTGTTGTGTGTTGTGAGGTGCGTTACCCACTGTTGAGTGTTGTGAGGTGCGTTACCCACTGTTGTTTGTTGTGAGGTGCGTTACCCACTGTTGTGTGTTGTGAGGTGCGTTACCCACTGTTGTGTGTTGTGAGGTGCGTTACCCACTGTTGTGTGTTGTGAGGTGCGTTACCCACTGTTGTGTGTTGTGAGGTGCGTTACCCACTGTTGTGTGTTGTGAGGTGCGTTACCCACTGTTGTGTGTTGTGAGGTGCGTTACCCACTGTTGTGTGTTGTGAGGTGCGTTACCCACTGTTGTGTGTTGTGAGGTGCGTTACCCACTGTTGTGTGTTGTGAGGTGCGTTACCCACTGTTGTGTGTTGTGAGGTGCGTTACCCACTGTTGTGTGTTGTGAGGTGCGTTACCCTCTGTTGTGTGTTGTGAGGTGCGTTACTCACTGTTGTGTGTTGTGAGGTGCGTTACCCACTGTTGTGTGTTGTGAGGTGCGTTACCCACTGTTGTGTGTTGTGAGGTGCGTTACCCACTGTTGTTTGTTGTGAGGTGCGTTACCCACTGTTGTGTGTTGTGAGGTGCGTTACCCACTGTTGTGTGTTGTGAGGTGCGTTACCCACTGTTGTGTGTTGTGAGGTGCGTTACCCACTGTTGTGTGTTGTGAGGTGCGTTACCCACTGTTGTGTGTTGTGAGGTGCGTTACCCACTGTTGCGTGTTGTGAGGTGCGTTACCCACTGTTGTGTGTTGTGAGGTGCGTTACCCACTGTTGCGTGTTGTGAGGTGCGTTACCCACTGTTGCGTGTTGTGAGGTGCGTTACCCACTGTTGTGTGTTGTGAGGTGCGTTACCCACTGTTGAGTGTTGTGAGGTTCGTTACCCACTGTTGCGTGTTGTGAGGTGCGTTACCCGCTGTTGTGTGTTGTGAGGTGCGTTACCCACTTGTGTGTTGTGAGGTGCGTTACCCACTGTTGTGTGTTGTGAGGTGCGTTACCCACTGTTGCGTGTTGTGAGGTGCGTTACCCACTGTTGCGTGTTGTGAGGTGCGTTACCCACTGTTGTGTGTTGTGAGGTGCGTTACCCACTGTTGCGTGTTGTGGTGAGGAGGCTGTAGTTGGGGTGGCAGCAACGGCTACCAGCAGTGAGGTGCAGCCCAGCACCTGCTACAAGTGGCGAGTAGTTCACAGTAATGGAAGGCGCATCAGAGTAAGGAAAGTTAAGAGTGAAGATCTGAAGGTAGGAAATCGCTTCTCTGTTCTTCAGGATGAATGTACTTCAGTGGCCAGTGAAGGTAAGGGTACTACTGCCCCTGCTAATGGAGGTAAGCGCATTCTTGTGGTTGGTGACTCTCAGGTAAGATACATTGACCGTGTTTTTGTAATAGGAATAAGAAGATGAGAGATAGAGTGTGCTTCCCTGGAGCTGGTGTTGGGGACATTGTCAACAGGCTGGATAATATCATGTCAGGTAATGGGAGCAAGCCCATTATCTGTCTCAGTGCTGGTGGAAATGATATTGGGAAGGGTAGGAGAGAAGAGCTGCTAGATAAGTACAGGTCAGCTATTGATTTCATTAAGTCTAAGGGAGGGATCCCAATCATATGTAGCATCTTGCCTAGAAGGGGAGTAGGAAATGAATGGTTGTCTAGGGCAATTGGTGTAAATTGCTGGCTAGACAGATACTGCAAGGAACATGCAATCCCATTCATTGACAACTGGAACAACTTTTATGGCAAACATGATATGTATGCAAGGGATGGGGTACATCTCTCTGGGGCTGGGGTGGTAGCACTTGCAGACTCGATTGAGAAGGCCATTGGTGAAATGCCTATGATTTTAAACTGATGGAAGATAGAGGTATGGGTGTGTGTGGGAAACAAGCAGGCTGCAACACTTGGGTTGGAAACAGTAAATGTATAAAAGGCATTCAGCATGAAGTTATAAATAAAGACAATAGATCAGGTCAGCAAACAAAGGGGGACAGCAGAGGGCAGCAAGGGACTAGCTCCCTTAAGGTTTACTATACTAATAGCAGGAGTGTAAGAAATAAGATAGATGAGCTAAGATTAATTGCAAGTGCAGGAGACATAGATATTATTGCTATAACAGAGACCTGGCTCAATCTGAAAGATAGAGAGATGCCCTCTGAATGTCACATACAAGGCTATAAATTATTCCACACTGACAGGGTCAACAGGAAAGGTGGTGGAGTAGCGATGTATGTCAGAGACAATTTAAATTGTTGTGTTAGACAAGATATTAAATTAGAAGCGTCAGCCACTGAATCTGTTTGGTTACAGCTTCTCGAGGGCCGAGAAAAACTAATTTTGGGTGTGATTTACAGGGCCCCAAATCTTGATAGGGAGTGCAGTAAACTTCTATGGGACGAAATTCGTAAGGCATCTACATACGAAAATGTTGTGCTAATGGGAGATTTCAACTATAGACAGATTGACTGGAGCAATTTGACAGGAAATTTAGAGTCAGGTGACTTTCTTGATACGATCCAGGATTGTTTTTTAAAACAGTTTGTGACAGAGCCAACTAGGGGAAATAACCTCCTTGACTTGGTTCTTGCCAGTAGGGAAACACTAATTAATAATCTTGAGGTTAATGATGAGCTTGGGGAAAGTGATCACAAATCACTCAGTTTTAATATATCATGGAATTCCCCTAATAATGGCAATCAAGTCTCCGTCCCTGACTTTCGCTTGGCTGATTTCATAGGACTGAAAAATTACTTAGGTGGGCTGAACTGGAATGACCTGACTAAGGGTCAGGTAGGTGGTGATGGTTGCCGATATGATGCTTTCCAGGGCATAGTTCTAGCTGCTCAGTCAAATTATGTTCCAAATAGGGAAATCAGATCAAACAAAAATGATCCTAAATGGATGAACAATAGATTAAAATATCTGATTGGTCAAAAGAGAGGCATATATAGGCAAATCAAAAGAGGAGAGGGGCAATTGAGAAATCGATATATTCAGTTAAAGAGAGAAATAAAAAAGGGAATTAGAAAAGCAAAAAGAGATTATGAGGTTAAAGTTGCAAGAGAATCGAAGACTAACCCAAAAGGATTCTTTCAGGTATACAGAAGTAAGATCAGGGACAAGATAGGCCCACTCAAAAGTTCCTCGGGTCAGCTCACTGACAGTGATAAGGAAATGTGTAGAATTTTTAACACATACTTCCTCTCAGTTTTTACACAGGAGGATACCAGCGATATTCCAGTAATGATAAATTATGTAGAACAGGACGATAATAAACTGTGTACTATTAGGGTCACAAGTGACATGGTCCTTAGGCAAATAGATAAATTAAAACCTAACAAATCCCCAGGCCCTGATGAACTGTATGCAAGGGTTCTAAAGGAATGTAAAGAGGAGCTTAGCACACCTTTGGCTAATCTTTTCAACATATCACTACAAACTGGCATGGTGCCAGATAAGTGGAAAATGGCAAATGTGATACCTATTTTCAAAACAGGTGACAGGTCCTTAGCTTCGAACTATAGACCAATAAGCCTAACCTCCATAGTGGGAAAATTTATGGAATCAATAATTGCCGAGGCAGTTCGTAGCCACCTTGAAAAGCATAAATTAATCAACGAATCTCAGCATGGTTTTACAAAGGGGCGTTCCTGCCTTACGAATTTATTAACTTTTTTCACTAAGGTATTTGAGGAGGTAGATCATGGTAATGAATATGATATTGTGTATATGGACTTCAGTAAGGCTTTTGACAGGGTCCCACATCAGAGACTATTGAGGAAAATTAAAGCACATGGAATAGGAGGAGAAATTTTTTCCTGGATAGAGGCATGGTTGACAAATAGGCAGCAGAGAGTTTGCATAAATGGGGAGAAATCAGAGTGGGGAAGTGTCACGAGCGGTGTTCCACAGGGGTCAGTGTTGGGCCCCCTGCTGTTCACAATCTACATAAACGACATAGATGAGGGCATAAAGAGCGACATCGGCAAGTTTGCCGATGACACCAAAATAGGCCGTCGAATTCATTCTGACGAGGACATTCGAGCACTCCAGGAAGATTTGAATAGACTGATGCAGTGGTCGGAGAAGTGGCAGATGCAGTTTAATATAGACAAATGCAAAGTTCTAAATGTTGGACAGGACAATAATCATGCCACATATAAACTAAATAATGTAGATCTTAATATTACGGATTGCGAAAAAGATTTAAGAGTTCTGGTTAGCAGTAATCTGAAACCAAGACAACAGTGCATAAGTGTTCGCAATAAAGCTAATAGAATCCTTGGCTTTATATCAAGAAGCATAAATAATAGGAGTCCTCAGGTTGTTCTTCAACTCTATACATCCTTGGTTAGGCCTCATTTAGATTATGCTGCACAGTTTTGGTCACCTTATTACAGAATGGATATAAATTCTCTGGAAAATGTACAAAGGAGGATGACAAAGTTGATCCCATGTATCAGAAACCTTCCCTATGAGGATAGACTAAGGGCCCTGAATCTGCACTCTCTAGAAAGACGTAGAATTAGGGGGGATATGATTGAGGTGTATAAATGGAAGACAGGAATAAATAAAGGGGATGTAAATAGTGTGCTGAAAATATCTAGCCTAGACAGGACTCGCAGCAATGGTTTTAAGTTGGAAAAATTCAGATTCAGGAAGGATATAGGAAAGTACTGGTTTGGTAATAGAGTTGTGGATGAGTGGAACAAACTCCCAAGTACCGTTATAGAGGCCAGAACGTTGTGTAGCTTTAAAAATAGGTTGGATAAATACATGAGTGGATGTGGGTGGGTGTGAGTTAGACCTGATAGCTTGTGCTACCAGGTCGGTTGCCGTGTTCCTCCCTTAAGTCAATGTGACCTGACCTGACTAGGTTGGGTGCATTGGCTTAAGCCGGTAGGAGACTTGGACCTGCCTCGCATGGGCCAGTAGGCCTTCTGCAGTGTTCCTTCGTTCTTATGTTCTTATGTTCTTATGTGAGGTGCGTTACCCACTGTTGTGTGTTGTGAGGTGCGTTACCCACTGTTGCGTGTTGTGAGGTGCGTTACCCACTGTTGCGTGTTGTGAGGTGCGTTACCCACTGTTGTGTGTTGTGAGGTGCGTTACCCACTGTTGCGTGTTGTGAGGTGCGTTACCCACTGTTGCGTGTTGTGAGGTGCATTGCCCACTGTTGTGTGTTGTGAGGTGCGTTACCCACTGTTGCGTGTTGTGAGGTGCGTTACCCACTGTTGCGTGTTGTGAGGTGCGTTACCCACTGTTGTGTGTTGTGAGGTGCGTTACTCACTGTTGTGTTGTGAGGTGCGTTACCCACTGTTGCGTGTTGTGAGGTGCGTTACCCACTGTTGCGTGTTGTGAGGTGCGTTACCCACTGTTGTGTGTTGTGAGGTGCGTTACCCACTGTTGCGTGTTGTGAGGTGCGTTACCCACTGTTGTGTGTTGTGAGGTGCGTTACTCACTGTTGTGTGTTGTGAGGTGCGTTACCCACTGTTGTGTGTTGTGAGGTGCGTTACCCACTGTTGTGTGTTGTGAGGTGCGTTACACACTGTTGTTTGTTGTGAGGTGCATTACCCACTGTTGTGTGTTGTGAGGTGCGTTACCCACTGTTGTGTGTTGTGAGGTGCGTTACCCACTGTTGTGTGTTGTGAGGTGCGTTACCCACTGTTGTGTGTTGTGAGGTGCGTTACCCAGTGTTGTGTGTTGTGAGGTGCGTTACCCACTGTTGCGTGTTGTGAGGTGCGTTACCCACTGTTGTGTGTTGTGAGGTGCGTTACCCACTGTTGCGTGTTGTGAGGTGCGTTACCCACTGTTGCGTGTTGTGAGGTGCGTTACCCGCTGTTGTGTGTTGTGAGGTGCGTTACCCACTGTTGAGTGTTGTGAGGTGCGTTACCCACTGTTGTGTGTTGTGAGGTGCGTTACCCACTGTTGTGTTGTGAGGTGCGTTACCCACTGTTGTGTGTTGTGAGGTGCGTTACCTACTGTTGTGTGTTGTGAGGTGCGTTACCCACTGTTGTGTGTTGTGAGGTGCGTTACCCACTGTTGCGTGTTGTGAGGTGCGTTACCCACTGTTGCGTGTTGTGAGGTGCGTTACCCACTGTTGTGTGTTGTGAGGTGCGTTACCCACTGTTGCGTGTTGTGAGGTGCGTTACCCACTGTTGCGTGTTGTGAGGTGCGTTGCCCACTGTTGTGTGTTGTGAGGTGCGTTACCCACTGTTGCGTGTTGTGAGGTGCGTTACCCACTGTTGCGTGTTGTGAGGTGCGTTACCCACTGTTGTGTGTTGTGAGGTGCGTTACTCACTATTGTGTGTTGTGAGGTGCGTTACCCACTGTTGCGTGTTGTGAGGTGCGTTACCCACTGTTGCGTGTTGTGAGGTGCGTTACCCACTGTTGTGTGTTGTGAGGTGCGTTACCCACTGTTGCGTGTTGTGAGGTGCGTTACCCACTGTTGTGTTGTGAGGTGCATTACCCACTGTTGCGTGTTGTGAGGTGCGTTACCCACTGTTGCGTGTTGTGAGATGCGTTACCCACTGTTGTGTGTTGTGAGGTGCGTTACCCACTGTTGCGTGTTGTGAGGTGCGTTACCCACTGTTGCGTGTTGTGAGGTGCGTTACCCACTGTTGTGTGTTGTGAGGTGCGTTACCCACTGTTGCGTGTTGTGAGGTGCGTTACCTACTGTTGCGTGTTGTAAGGTTCGTTACCCACTGTTGCGTGTTGTGAGGTGCGTTACCCACTGTTGTGTGTTGTGAGGTGCGTTACCCACTGTTGCGTGTTGTGAGGTGCGTTACCCACTGTTGTGTGTTGTGAGGTGCGTTACCCACTGTTGCGTGTTGTGAGGTGCGTTACCCACTGTTGCGTGTTGTGAGGTGCGTTACCCACTGTTGTGTGTTGTGAGGTGCGTTACCCACTGTTGTGTGTTGTGAGGTGCGTTACCCACTGTTGTGTGTTGTGAGGTGCGTTACCCACTGTTGTGTGTTGTGAGGTGCGTTACCCACTGTTGCGTGTTGTGAGGTGCGTTACCCACTGTTGCGTGTTGTGAGGTGCGTTACCCACTGTTGTGTGTTGTGAGGTACGTTACCCACTGTTGCGTGTTGTGAGGTGCGTTACCTACTGTTGCGTGTTGTGAGGTGCGTTACCCACTGTTGTGTGTTGTGAGGTGCATTACCCACTGTTGCGTGTTGTGAGGTGCGTTACCCACTGTTGCGTGTTGTGAGGTGCGTTACCCACTGTTGCGTGTTGTGAGGTACGTTACCCACTGTTGCGTGTTGTGAGGTACGTTACCCACTGTTGCGTGTTGTGAGGTGCGTTACCCACTGTTGTGTGTTGTGAGGTGCGTTACCCACTGTTGCGTGTTGTGAGGTGCGTTACCCACTGTTGTGTGTTGTGAGGTGCGTTACCCACTGTTGCGTGTTGTGAGGTGCGTTACCCACTGTTGTGTGTTGTGAGGTGCGTTACCCACTGTTGCGTGTTGTGAGGTGCGTTACCCACTGTTGCGTGTTGTGAGGTACGTTACCCACTGTTGCGTGTTGTGAGGTACGTTACCCACTGTTGCGTGTTGTGAGGTGCGTTACCCACTGTTGCGTGTTGTGAGGTGCGTTACCCACTGTTGTGTGTTGTGAGGTGCGTTACCCACTGTTGCGTGTGCTCATAATTACTAGGTTAGCATCACGTTGAAAATAATAAGCATATTATTAGTTTCTCAGGATGGCGCTGTAATGAAACATGATAAAGACAGAGAATGTTAGAAATGAAATAATGATTTCACAATAAGGTGAAAGTAACAAATTGTGTAAAGGAATAAATACAAGAGAGCTCAGAGGATGTTTACTGTCAGGGTGATAGCTCGAGTTGTTGACATGCTGACTGCTGCTGATGATGCTGTTGCTGCTGCTGCGGCTGATGCTGTTGCTGTTGCTGCGGATGATGCTGTTGCTGCTGCTGCGGCTGATGCTGTTGCTGTTGCTGCGGCTGATGCTGTTGCTGCTGCTGCGGATGATGCTGTTGCTGCTGCTGCGGCTGATGCTGTTGCTCCTGCTGCGGATGATGCTGTTGCTCCTGCTGAGGATGATGCTGTTGCTGCTGCTGCGGCTGATGCTGTTGCTGCTGCTGCGGATGATGCTGTTGCTGCTGCTGCGGATGATGCTGTTGCTGCTGCTGCGGCTGATGCTGTTGCTGCTGCTGCTGATGATGCTGTTGCTGCTGCTGCGGCTGATGCTGTTGCTGCTGCTGCGGCTGATGCTGTTGCTGCTGCTGCGGCTGATGCTGTTGCTGCTGCTGCGGCTGATGCTGTTGCTGCTGCTGCGGCTGATGCTGTTGCTGCTGCTGCGGCTGATGCTGTTGCTGCTGCTGATGCTGTTGCTGCTGCTGCGGCTGATGCTGTTGCTGCTGCTGCGGCTGATGCTGTTGCTGCTGCTGCGGCTGATGCTGTTGCTGCTGCTGCGGCTGATGCTGTTGCTGCTGCTGCTGATGATGCTGTTGCTGCTGCTGCGGCTGATGCTGTTGCTGCTGCTGCGGCTGATGCTGTTGCTGCTGCTGCGGCTGATGCTGTTGCTGCTGCTGCGGCTGATGCTGTTGCTGCTGCTGCGGCTGATGCTGTTGCTCCTGCTGCGGATGATGCTGTTGCTCCTGCTGAGGATGATGCTGTTGCTGCTGCTGCGGCTGATGCTGTTGCTGTTGCTGCGGCTGATGCTGTTGCTGCTGCTGCGGATGATGCTGTTGCTGCTGCTGCGGCTGATGCTGTTGCTCCTGCTGCGGATGATGCTGTTGCTCCTGCTGAGGATGATGCTGTTGCTGCTGCTGCGGCTGATGCTGTTGCTGCTGCTGCGGATGATGCTGTTGCTGCTGCTGCGGATGATGCTGTTGCTGCGGCTGATGCTGTTGCTGTTGCTGCGGATGATGCTGTTGCTGCTGCTGCGGATGATGCTGTTGCTGCTGCTGCGGCTGATGCTGTTGCTGCTGCTGCGGCTGATGCTGTTGCTGCTGCTGCTGATGATGCTGTTGCTGCTGCTGCGGATGATGCTGTTGCTGCTGCTGCGGATGATGCTGTTGATGTTGCTGCGGATGATGCTGTTGCTGCTGCTGCGGATGATGCTGTTGCTGTTGCTGCAGATGATACTGTTGCTGCTGCTGCGGATGATGCTGTTGCTGCTGCTGCGGATGATGCTGTTGCTGCTGCTGCAGATGATGCTGTTGCTGTTGCTGCGGATGATGCTGTTGCTGCTGCTGCGGATGATGCTGTTGCTGTTGCTGCGGATGATGCTGTTGCTGCTGCTGCGGATGATGCTGTTGCTGCTGCTGCGGATGATGCTGTTGCTGCTGCTGCGGATGATGCTGTTGCTGCTGCTGCGGATGATGCTGTTGCTGCTGCTGCGGATGATGCTGTTGCTGCTGCTGCGGATGATGCTGTTGCTGCTTATTGCTGCGGATGATGCTGTTGCTGCTGTTGCTGCTTACTGCTGTTGATGATGCTGTTGCTACTGCTGCAGATGATGCTGTTGCTGCTTACTGCTGATGATGATGCTGTTGCTGCTGCTGCTGCTTACTGCTGTTGATGATGCTGCTGCTGCTGTTGATGATGTTGCTGCTGCTTACTGCTGATGATGCTGCTGTTGTTGTTGTTGTTGCTGCTGCTGCTGTTGATGATGCTGTTGTTGATGCTGCTGTTGATGCTGCTGCTGCTGCTGCTGTTGATGCTGCTGCTTACTGCTGATGATGCTGCTGTTGTTGTTGTTGCTGCTGCTGCTTACTGCTGTTGCTGCTGCTGCTGCTTACTGCTGATGCTGCTGCTGCTGCTTACTGCTGTTGCTGCTGCTGCTGCTTACTGCTGATGATGCTGCTGTTGTTGTTGTTGCTGCTGCTGCTTACTGCTGTTGCTGCTGCTGTTGTTGTTGATGCTGCTGCTGCTTACTGCTGTTGATGATGCTGTTGTTGATGCTGCTGTTGATGATGCTGTTGCTGCTGCTGCTTACTTCTGCTGATGATGCTGCTGTTGATGCTGCTGCTGTTGTTGTTGTTGCTGCTGCTGCTTACTGCTGTTGCTGCTGCTGCTGCTTACTGCTGATGCTGCTGCTGCTGCTTACTGCTGTTGCTGCTGCTGCTGCTTACTGCTGATGATGCTGCTGTTGTTGTTGTTGCTGCTGCTGCTGCTGCTTACTGCTGTTACTGCTGCTGCTGCTTACTGCTGATGCTGCTGCTGCTGCTTACTGCTGATGCTGCTGCTGCTGCTTACTGCTGATGCTGCTGCTGCTGCTGCTGCTTACTGCTGTTGTTGCTGCTGCTGCTTACTGCTGATGATGCTGCTGCTGCTTACTGCTGTTGCTGCTGCTGCTGCGATGATGCTGCTGCTGCTTACTGCTGTTGCTGCTGCTGCTGCTTACTGCTGATGATGCTGCTGCTGCTTACTGCTGTTGCTGCTGCTTACTGCTGATGATGCTGCTGTTGTTGTTGTTGCTGCTGCTGCTGCTGCTTACTGCTGATGATACTGCTGTTGTTGTTGTTGCTGCTGCTGCTGCTTACTGCTGTTGCTGCTGCTGCTTACTGCTTTTGCTGAATACTGCTGCAGATGATGCTGCTGCTGATGATGCTGCTGTTGTTGCTGCTGCTGATGATAATGATGCTGTTGTTGCTGCTGCTGTTGATGCTGCTGTTGCTGCTGCTTCAACTGTCTGTTGCGGATGATGCTGTTGTTGTTGCTGTTCCTTGCTTCCTTTCCTTGATGTCCATGTCCACCGCTCAGATACAGGTTTTTCCTTTTCCGTTTACCGTAAACCTGTGCACAGTGGCATGTACATTCACTACTTTTCCTATCATGCTTCCCCTGTCAAGAAAAGTGTTCTTAACTCCCTCTTTCTCCGTGCCCTCCGCATCTGTGATCCTCAGCTCCTTCTCAGTTCCTGGACTAGTCTTGTTAAAACATCTCTCGGCTCCTGGACTAGTCTTGTTGCAACATCTCTCAGTTCCTGGACTAGTTTTGTTGCAACATCTCTCAGTTCCTGGACTAGTTTTGTTGCAACATCTCTGAACCTTGGCCATCATTCCCATACAACTCTCTTTATGTATATTAATATTTGTTGAAACATCTTGTTAAACAGATACATTGGGAATGAGAATAACTTGTAAGACATAAAGCTTATACCTCAAACTCTTCATCCAGCTTCCCAGAGGTAGGTGGTGTGCCCAGGAAGCTTCGAGTATTTCCTCTCCTGACCACAACACTGAGTCTCTGGAAACAGAATGCTGGTCGCTCAGGAGTCCTAGATATTACTAATGAGTTTGTCATCCAGCTCATTCAAAAACTTAAACACACACTTGGCATACGCTTTGAGGGTCTTATAGCCTGGTGCCAGGTCTCTGTATCTTTGAGGGTCTTATAGCCTGGTGCCAGGTCTCTGTATCTTTGAGGGTCTTATAGCCTGGCGCCAGGTCTCTATCTTTAAGGGTCTTATAGCGTGGTGCCAGGTCTCTATCTTTGAGGGTCTTATAGCCTGGTGCCAGGTCTCTATCTTTGAGGGTCTTATAGCCTGGCGCCAGGTCTCTCTATCTTTGAGGGTCTTATAGCCTGGCGCTAGGTCTCTCTATCTTTGAGGGTCTTATAGCCTGGTGCCAGGTCTCTCTATCTTTGGGTCCTCCCTGTAAATGGCAGTAGCACTTCCTTTAGCTTGAGAGTATCATATGTACATGGACAGGTGTAGGCCCACGCTATCACCTTACTGCCTCTTCACACTTAAGGGAGTGATGAATGGGTTAGAAAACCGACAAGTTGAAGAATTGAGACACTTATGCCACACATGGGAATCTTTACTGAAGAAACGTTTCGCCACACAGTGGCTTCATCAGTCCAATACAAAGTAGAAATGGGTAAGGAGAGGAGAAGTTTGAGGTAATCAGTCCCTCAACCTGGAATCGATGTGTTCAGTCCATCATTCTTGTAGGAAGTGCAGCATAGGGCCAGAGAGGTGGCTTATATACTGCAGTCAGATGAGGTGAAGCAGGAGGAGGCGGGATTACAGTGGGACCTGCCACTAGTGTAAGTAGGTCGTCGTCCAAAGGTTGGTATTGGACTGATGAAGCCACTGTGTGGCGAAACGTTTCTTCAATAAAGATTCCCATGTGTTGCATAAGTGTCTCAATTCTTCACACTTAAGGGAGGTTCCTGGTTGCCATCGAGTGGCTCTTGATCCATGGAATTGGACCTGACCTCGCTTTCCTTGGATCGAACCTGATTACCTCTTGCTACCCCAGGCACTTTGTGTGAGCATATTGACTATCTGGACGCTTCTGGCTGCCATCAGTCGGGCTTCAGTAGCTGATAGTCTCCTTCAACTGGGCAGTGAGCTGTGGCGAGACTACACTGATATTACTGACCTCTCGTAGTGAACTGTAGATATAAATCCCGATGTATTCCTGTAAACCTTTTTGGGTACTAGTTCCTAGGAGTTTTGTGTATCCATATACTCTTGCGCTACCGTCCACAGGATGGATGTGGGGTACACAGTAAACTAGCCGCTTCGGTGCCAAAATCTAATCTAAAATCTTCTTTTTGCCTGGCATTTTCTTTTGATCTCTAGCAGATGAGGCCATGGAGCCTAAATTGGTCAGTTGTTGCAGTGCCTCAGATACGCCTGTGTTCTTTGATAAGGGGATCAACTGGGTGAAGAGCTGCACTAATGCGAATGGCTGGAGGGTCGAGGCGAGTGACCGAAGAGGAAATAGACAGCCAGAAGGAAATTCCCAGCATGTTGTGCTTTCACTTCTAGGAAGAGAGTTTTATTCTGTCTTGAGGCATTGTCGAGTTATGTTTGTCCCAGTGGGAGTGTTTGTGGTCTCTGAGAGGAGGTGGTCTGCGTGAACACTGTAAGGATGTCCCACTGTACTGAATGTCTGAACGATGTTTTCTGGGGTCACCGTCTCCGCGGCTTGGTAGATCAAGGCCTGATCATCCAGGCTACTACTGCTGGCTCCACACATTCCAATATGCGAACCACAACCCGGCGGGTCAGGACCTGATTTGACGAACGTGTCAAGCTTCCTTTCGAAGACAGTCAGAGGCTTGTTAGTAATTCCCCTTATGCACGTTGAAGAGTCGGGAACCTCTGACATTTACCAAGTTCTCTATTAGTGTATTCGTTATGCCTCTTTTTTTTTTAGTTACTCTGTATCGTTTGTCCAAATCATTTGTCAAATGGAATAATTTCGGTGTGCAGGTTTGGGACCAGTTCCTCCAGGATTTTCCAGGTGTAAATTATGATATACCCTTTTCGCCTACGTTCCAAGGAATACAGTTGAATGGACTTTAGGAACTTAGGGCACCTATTTGTTTGATTGTTTTATTAGTTTCTTGTAATTCATTGAGGTAAACCATAATACTTTTGAATCTTTTCTGTCCCCCCTTCCTTCCTTCCTTCCTTCCTTCCTTCCTTCTTTCCTTCCTTCCTTCCTTCCTTCCTTCCTTCCTTCCTTCCTTCCTTCCTTCCTTCCTTCTTTCCTTCCTTCCTTCCTTCCTTCCTTCCTTCCTTCCTGCAGTGGGGGTGCCCAGGTCTAAATGAAGTATTGTTATTCCAAACAAATGGAGTTACCATACTCTTCCATGGATGTAATCTGACTACTTCTCACCCCTGGCGCTCTATGACCCTTACGGGCTTAGTTCTTCTCCATGAATATTATAATCATGGTTCTTACAACTTCAGCGTAGTTTCTTTCTCAGCTTCTTTCATTTCTTTCAAGTTGTTTCATCACTGTCTTCAGCTTCAGCCTTTCACTTCCTCAAGTCAACACAGGAAACATCCAAGACTTTTATTGTAGCTATACTAGTGTATTATGTTGTTGTTGTTGTAGTGGTGGTGGTTGTTGTTGGTGGTGGTGGTTGTTGGTGGTGGTGGTGGGCTGTGCTTGGTGGTGGTGGGTTGTGGTGGTGGTGGTGGTGGTTGTTGGTGGTGGTGGTGGTGGTTGTTGGTGGTTGTTGGTGGTGGTGGTTGTTGTTGGTGGTGGTGGTTGTTGTTGGTGGTGGTGGTTGTTGTTGGTGGTGGTGGGCTGTGCTTGGTGGTGGTGGGTTGTGGTGGTGGTGGTGGTGGTTGTTGGTGGTGGTGGTGGGCTGTGGTTGGTGGGTTGTGGTGGTGGTGATGGTGGTGGGCTGTGGTTGGTGGGTTGTGGTGGTAGTGGGCTGTGGTTGGTGGTGGTGGGTTGTGGTGAAAGTTGGTGCTAGTGGTAGGTTTTGGTGGTGGTGGTGGGTTGTGGTGGAAATTGGTGCTGGTCGTGGGTTGTGGTGGTTGGTGGTGGTGGGTTGTGGTGGAAGTTGGTGCTGGTCGTGGGTTATGGTGGTTGGTGGTGGTGGGTTGTGGTGGAAGTTGGTGCTGGTGGTGGGTTGTGGTGGTTGGTGGTAGTGGTGGATTGTGGTGGAAGTTGGTGCTGGTGGTGGGTTGTGGTGGTTGGTTGTGGTGGTGGGTTGTGGTGGTGGTGGTGGGCTGTGGTTGGTGGTGTTGGGTTGTGGTGGATGGTTGTGGTATTGTTGTTTGTAGTAATCACGAGAAAGCGTTAAACACTCAAGGTTCATACTGCTGTCGAGGAATGGGAAGCAGTCATGTTTGATCCGAGGAAGGTAGTGGCTGCTACAAGTCCTTGAATGAAGTCTCGTATTGCACTGTTGAACACAGAGTTAATCTTTCCTATAACTACAACCCAGTGACTTCAGAAGTCATCACCCAGTGACTTCAGAAGTCACCACACACTGACTTCAGAAGTCATCACACACTGACTTCAGAAGTCACCACACACTGACTTCAGAAGTCATCACAAACTGACTTCAGAAGTCATCACACACTGACTTCAGAAGTCACCACACAGACTTCAGAAGTTACCACACACTGACTTCAGAAGTCATCACACACTGACTTCAGAAGTTACCACCCACTGACTTCAGAAGTCACCACACACTGACTTAAGAAGTCATCACACACTGACTTCAGAAGTCACCACCCACTGACTTCAGAAGTCATCACACACTGACTTCATAAGTCACCACCCACTGACTTCAGAAGTTACCACACACTGACTTCATAAGTCACCACCCACTGACTTCAGAAGTTACCACACACTGACTTCAGAACTCATCACACACTGACTTCATAAGTCACCACCCACTGACTTCAGAAGTTACCACACAATGACTTCATAAGTCACCACCCACTGACTTCAGAAGTTACCACACACTGACTTCAGAAGTTACCACACACACTGACTTCAGAAGTTACCACACACTGACTTCAGAAGTCACCATACACTGACTCCAGAAGTCACCATACACTGACTCCAGAAGTCACCACACACTGACTTCAGAAGTTACCACACACTGACTTCAGAAGTCACCACACACTGACTTCAGAAGTCACCACACACTGACTTCAGAAGTTACCACACACTGACTTCAGAAGTCACCACACACTGACTTCAGAAGTCACCACACACTGACTTCATAAGTCACCACCCACTGACTTCAGAAGTTACCACCCACTGACTTCAGAAGTTACCACACACTGACTTCAGAAGTCACCACCCACTGACTTCAGAAGTCACCACCCACTGACTTCAGAAGTTACCACACACTGACTTCAGAACTCATCACACACTGACTTCATAAGTCACCACCCACTGACTTCAGAAGTTACCACACAATGACTTCATAAGTCACCACCCACTGACTTCAAAAGTTACCACACACTGACTTCAGAAGTTACCACACACACTGACTTCAGAAGTCACCACACACTGACTTCAGAAGTTACCACACACTGACTTCAGAAGTCACCACACACTGACTTCAGAAGTTACCACACACTGACTTCAGAAGTTACCACACACTGACTTCAGAAGTCACCACACACTGACTTCAGAAGTCACCACACACTGACTTCAGAAGTCACCACACACTGACTTCAGAAGTCACCACACACTGACTTCAGAAGTCACCACACACTGACTTCAGAAGTCACCACACACTGACTTCAGAAGTCACCACACACTGACTTCAGAAGTTACCACACACTGACTTCAGAACTCATCACACACTGACTTCATAAGTCACCACCCACTGACTTCAGAAGTCACCACACACTGACTTCAGAAGTCACCACACACTGACTTCAGAAGTCACCACACACTGACTTCAGAAGTCACCACACACTGACTTCAGAAGTCACCACACACTGACTTCAGAAGTCACCACACACTGACTTCAGAAGTCACCACACACTGACTTCAGAAGTCACCACACACTGACTTCAGAAGTCACCACACACTGACTTCAGAAGTCACCACACACTGACTTCAGAAGTCACCACACACTGACTTCAGAAGTCACCACACACTGACTTCAGAAGTCACCACACACTGACTTCAGAAGTCACCACACACTGACTTCAGAAGTTACCACACACTGACTTCAGAAGTCACCACACACTGACTTCTCTGCAGAATTTACCTAACTGGTTTTA
This sequence comes from Cherax quadricarinatus, assembly GCF_038502225.1. NCBI lineage: Eukaryota > Metazoa > Arthropoda > Malacostraca > Decapoda > Parastacidae > Cherax > Cherax quadricarinatus. Next base: position 4,878,709 of record NC_091343.1, on the reverse strand, counting down.
ATATATCTTGAATTCACTGTTTTTTTTCAGCAGTTGTCTTGTTCAATGAAAATATTCGAGAATTTACCCGAAAACCGGAGCTGTTTTATTTTAAATTTTTGTCAAGTGGCAGAATAATGTTATAGAGAATGTTACCTTCATTATCAGGTTATTACATCAGTGGCAGAATAATGTTATAGTGAATGTTACCTTCATTATCAGGTTATTACATCAGTGGCAGAATAATGTTATAGTGAATGTTACCTTCATTATCAGGTTATAACATCAGTGGCAGAATAATGTTATAGTGAATGTTACCTTCATTATCAGGTTATTACCGCATCTTAATAAAACACTACACCAGCATAACACCATAACTGTGATGTACCTTTAACGGGATTCCAGAGTTTTCCTTACTCCCGCAGCCCGGCCCTTGCTCAACCAGGCTGTTGCTGCTGGTGGCTCGCTGGCTCACATATCCATCACAGTCTGGTTGATCCTCGATGTTCACTTCATCAGTGTCTTTCTTGCTGAAGTTGTCAGTTTCTTAAAAAATTATAATGCGAAACAAATAACTTACTACATCCTCTGACCACTATTTTTTATTATTATTTTAAACGCAGTGACCGTCTCCCACCTACGTAAGGTGACCTGACAAGAAAGAGAAAACACATTTACTGTCGGTTATTCAATCACTGTATTGCCAGAAGTATACTGACATCACAGCTCGGTGTTACCTTGGTCACACTCCAACAGCACATCAAATCATAAAAACCACTTGTTTTCACCCTAGCGTGCTCACACAAGTTTGTTGCATGTTCAAGCCCCTAACACTCAAAACCTTGACCCCCTTTTTCTGCCAGTCTTTCCTGGGACGACCTCTACTTATGCTTCCCTCCTCTATAAATTTATATACCATCCTAGTCACCCTATTTTGTTCCATTCTCTTTAAATATCCAAACCCCCAACACAACCCTCTGAATAATACTTTTGGTAACCCCACACCTAATCTCCAAGCTCCAAGTTCTCTGGATAACATTAACGCCACACATTGCCCTCAGACACATCACTGCCTCCAGCCTCCTTGCTGCGACATTCACAACCCAAGCTTCACACCCATATAAGATTGTTGGTAACACTGTACTCTGGTACATTCCTCATTTTTCCTCCATGGGCAAGCTTCTTTGTCCTCACAGATGTCTCTATGCACCACCCACTTTTTACCTTCGCCAGTTCCATGGTTTACCTCATCTTTCATAGACATGTCTACCGACAAGTCTACTCCCAGATATCTGAACACATTTACTTCCTCCATTCTTGCTCCCTCCAATCTGACATCCAATCTTTCATTGCCTAGATTTCTTTGTTACTTTCATCACCTTGTTATTTCATATACTCACTTTTAATTTCCTCTTAAACCCTCACAAATTCCTCCGTTAATCTTTGCAACTTCTGTTCATAATCTCCCAGAAGAACCGCGTGATCGACAAAAAACTGTTATGACAACTCCCACTTTGTATCTCTTTCACCATTGTTTACGCCCACACTTCTCCCCAGCACCCTACCACTCACTTATTTTCACTTTACAACCTCATTTCTAAATATATTAAATAACTTTTGTGACGTCACGTATCCCTTTCTAAAGCCTACTTTTACTGGAAAATAATGACCGTTTTCTTGCATATCCTGACCGTCAGCCTCACTGTCCACATAAAATCTTATTACTGCTTTTACTAAATTGTTTTCAGTCTACTTTTAACTGCTTTTAGAAACCAATACATTTACATTTTCAACATCTGCCACATTCCTATCCTATCCAGCCTATCGTATGTCTTTTCTAAATCCATATTTGCTACAGAAAAGTTCCTTACATTTAAGTATTATCCACTAATATGCTTCACTGTAAACACCTGGACTGCACATCATATCTGCAATCTAAGTTTGTCGTATAATTAATTCCTACAATAATAACTCTACCATACACCGTACCCAGTAGACTTAACAGGATTATTCGCCTGTAATTCTTACATTCTCGTTATATTTTTATCTTTTACAAAGGAACTGTGCACACTTTCTGCTAAGCCTTAGGTATATGTTGAAGAAACACACTAACCACTCTAAAACTATATCCCCGCCTACATTTACCATTTATGTCTTGATCCCATCCATCCCAGCTGCTTTACCTGCCCTTTCATTCTACCCTCAGCCTCACAAACTTGGTTCTTCTTCACTCCCACAAGATGTTATACCTTTCTGTCTAATTCATGAAATCATTGTCTCCCTCTCTTTAATATCTAACAGCTTGAATTATTTCCTCCATCTTCCCAGTACCTCCATCTTCCTATCATCTAACATCTTACTTTTGTTTTTAGCCGCTAAATCCATTTGTTTTCCAGACTTTCTCAATTTATTAATCTCGCTCTAAAACTTTTTGTTTTTTATTTTCATAAATTTTTTTTATATAGTCTCACACACTGACTCTTATTTTGCACTCCGTTGCCAGTCTTTTAATTTCTTTTTACTCTTCACATTGTCCAGCCTTCGTATATCACTTCTGTATTATAAAAGCCTCCCATATGCTAACCTCTTCTCCCTTACTACCCTATTTACGTCATCATTGTACCAGTCACTTATCTTCCTCCTGTATCCACCCCTTATACTCACAAATCTCTGCTGCACACATTACATTCTTAAATCTACCAAATACCTTTTTAACTTCATTTCCCTCATTACCTATACTCTCTCTAGTCCACTTTTCTCCCAGTGCTGGTATCTTATCTTTGTCTCCTTTAATTTGTTCATTTTATTTCACTCTTACCCACCAATGACATTCTCCTTGTACCTCATCTACCTTTTACTCTGTAACTGCCACTAAATGATGATCTGATGTATCTGTCGCCGCTGTAAAAACTTGCAGTTAGTTAGTTTAATATGTTTATTATGCACCCCATACCCATCCTGTGGGCGGTAGTCAAAAGATTACAGAGGTACATAATTGGTCCAGGGACTGGGCCTCAAAGTTTTGATAGCTGAGCAAGTTACAGAGGTAATGAATTCACAATTTACAAAGGCAATGAACTCACAATTTACAAAGGTAATGAACTCCAGATAGGTCTAGTCACAATCATGACAAGTTACAAAGGTATTTACAGATTACAGAGGTACACAATGGGTCCAGGGACCGGGCTCCAAAGTTTTGATGGCTGAACTAGGTACAAGGTAATGAACTCACAAGTTACAAAGGTAATGAACTCACAAGTTACAAAGGTAATGAATACTGTAAGAATGGTTACTTACGTTTATACATGGCTGCAATCATGAACAAATTTTAGAGTAATGAGCAATTCACACTTCCACACCCGGTCACAACTGTAGTGAGTTATTGGTGCAAATGTTGATTGCTGAGTCTCTCTCTCTCACACACACACACATACAAATTCATACACACACACACATAAACACACACACACACACACACACACACACACACACAAACTCATACACACACACGCACACACACTCATACACACACACACACTCATACACACACACACACTCATACACACACACACATACACACACACACTCATACTCACACACACACACACACACACACACACACTCACACACACACACACACACACATACACACATACACACAAACACACACACACACACACACACACACACACACATACACACACACACATACACACACACACTCATACTCACACACACACACACACACACACACACACTCACACACACACACATACACACATACACACAAACACACACACACACACACACACACACACACACACACAAACACACACACACACACACACACACACACACACACACACACACACACACACACACACACACACACACACACACACACATGCACATATGTGGTAATGCTTTATTTACAGCTAGCAAAGTCAGGGTATTTCTCCAGAATGGTCTGTAATATACCACTGTGGATAAAATACTTTGCCATTTCTTGAACACTTCTGAGTGAGTTGTTTCTAAATTCATTAATTTTATCACACTCCAGTACATAATGACGCAGGGTGTGACAATAATCCATCTGGCAAAGTTTACATTTCGTTTGGTCTACATCTGGTGGTGGTGATTTAACCTGCCAAAGATACTTGTAATCCAGCCGGAGCCGGGCGGTAGTGACATCCAAGAGTCTGCTTATTTTGTTGGATGCACCATAGACATGTGGCTCCTCCTGCATGATAGAATGATGATAGATGGACTCACTGGTGTCAATCTCCCTGAGCCTTAAGTCCATAAAATTCAGCTGAAGTTCTTTTCGTATTATTGTTCTCAAACTACTACCTGACAAGCCAAGATTGTAATCTACTCCCTCTTTGAAAGCATACAGCTTAGCCAATTTATCAGTTCTATCATGCATCTGAAGACCAATGTGAGATGGAATCCACAGCATGTGCACTCTGACTCCACTGTCCACAATCCTACCATACCTGTGTCTGGCTTCTGACACAAGCATGCCACAATTTATGCTTAATGAGTTGAGAGCATTTATGGATGACAGAGAATCAGTTACAATTAAACTGTCAATCTTTGATACATAGATGCATTTCAGTGCAAGGAGTATGGCAAACAGTTCTGTCTGAAGGGTAGAGGCCCAATTATTGATGCGTGCTCCAATTTCTTTAAGAGAGCCATCACTCTGTACGACAACAGCAGCACTACCAGCTGCACCAGTGGATTGGTGAACAGAACCATCAACGTAAATAATTTGCGAGTGTGTGCTGTGTGACTAAGTTATCAATACAGCTTAAGGCATCATGTTTGGCTTCAAGGCGAAGTTTTGGTTGTGATTTAAGAAGTAGTTTGGGGGGAAATGGAGGAAAGGTAGTTTGGAATGGGGTAATATTCCATGGAGCGGAGAAGTGCCGCTGTTGCCTTACTTGACATAGATCATGTATCTGATTCATGCGGAGGTCGGTTCCAGTCTTTTCGATCCATCTGGAGGAGTGTTCACCAGTGCTGAGGAAAGTTTGGAGGGCTTCTGTGCAGGGGTTTGAATGAGCTTGCCTGAGCATATTAACCCCAATTAGGATATTTCTTTCAGTAACACGATCTCTGATGCTTGGAATATCAAGTTCTTTTTGCATATTTAAAATTTTGGCACTACGAGGGCATCCTAGGATGATCCTCATTGCTTCGTTCTGCAGTTTTTCCAGCCCTCCAAGCTTCCAGTCAGACACAAGAGCAAGTAGTGGCGCAGCATAATCAACCAATGATCTAATATAAGCAAGATACATCATTTTCACAATTTTAACATTAGCACCATACCTGGGGTGAAGCCCTGCCACAACTCTAAGTGCTCTTAGTCGTTCTTTGTATTGGCGACAAAGTCTTGTTACAACAGGTCCAAGTAGTGGAACTTGCACATGCAGCAGTCAGCGTCAAGACATGGTCCACACAGACCGGGTTTAATATCTGGAAAACAACAATTGGAATCCTTTACTATTTTCTTTGAAAAGTTAAACGATTTATTTCCCAGCACTAAATTTCATTCAAAATATTCAGCATTCACCTTATTTGCTCTCCCTATATGGGTTCATTTGAGCCATGATTGTTTTACTTACGAGTGATTGTGACCAAGATCACACAGAGGGCAATGTGCACTTACCTTAAACACAACACTTGAATAATTCCAGCTCCTCTGAAATTTTCTTAAGTACTGGAATTACAGGACATTACTTCCAACAGGATTCCAGTTTCTTATACACCCACGATAGTCGGCAGTTTACTACTAGGCGGAGAGCACTTGAATTTGGGAGAGTTGGGAAACTTGCACAAATGGTTTTGCTGACCTGGGGATCAAACCCGGGTGTTTCGGTTGTGAGTCGAAAAGTATCATCACTTAGTCTTGCGTCGCCCTGACTGAGAATGAGACGTTGAGATAACCTAGGAACACTTGTGCCTATTTTAAGGGAATACCGATCCACACAATAACACACAGAAGACACTAAGGAATCAAATATATTCAATAAAACACTTGTACAGTACGTTGTTAACCACAGTAAATGTACCCAAGTGTTGCACGTGTGTCATATTCATCCAAATGTAATACCCTGGAGAGGGTAGAAACATTGGACGTGTTTCTTTACACTGGTTGTCTATGCTCATCCATCAGTAAAATGGGTACCTGGGTGTTAGTCGACTGGTGTGGGTCGCATCCTGGGACACAACTGACCTAATTTGCCCGAAATGCTCTGCATAACAAGCGGCTTTCTGTATAGTAGTATGTCATTGATGTCAACTAGGACTGTATACCTTGTACATGTAGAAATAAAGATTATTATTATTATTATTATTATTATTATTATTATTATTATTATTATTATTATTACTATGTTGAGATATCAATACCCTGACCACTTGACGACGAGGTGCTGGCTAAGCTAACTACGTACATCTACAATACAACTACTGAAGGAGGGCGGGCAGGATAAACTTAAACAATACTCACTGTGTATACCTGAGGAAGGTTTTAGTGCGGCGTTAAGTTTCTGTGTTGTATGTTGCAGAGTGAAAGTTGCCTGCAATGTGTAGAGGTGTGTGGTGCGATTGAGAGGGCGGGAGAGCCGTAGGCCTATATACTGTGTGTCTGTGAATACTAAAACATAAAGAAATGGAGTATTACAATAGGTTTTGTGACCCATACGAGGTAGGTCCAATTCAGTCATTTCTAATTATGTGTGTCCAACACAGTCTTGAAGCTACTCAGTATAATGTACACACGTCCCCACATAACCTTACGTTAATATCATGGTGAATGTAAGACATGGAACCTTTAATATCATGGTGAATGTAAGACATGGAACCTTTAATATCATGGTGAATGTAAGACATGGAACCTTTAATATCATGGTGAATGTAAGACATGGAACCTTTAATATCATGGTGAATGTAAGACGTGGAACCTTTCGTTAATATCATGGTGAATGTAAGACATGGAACCTTTAATATCATGGTGAATGTAAGACGTGGAACCTTTCGTTAATATCATGGTGAATGTAAGACATGGAACCTTTCGTTAATATCATGGTGAATGTAAGACGTGGAGGAAAACCCCAGCATGGCAGCAGTTTTAATCAGCTTCCTCTCTCCTCATCTTTCCCAACCTCGTCACACAGTCCTCCAGTGCTCCAGTCCTCCAGTGCTCCAGGGCTCCAGGGCTCCAGCACCCGACCCGGTGGAACGTAGGGATTTTTTTTTACACCATTACTCACATACTAGAAAAAATAAGTAGCATGTGTTAATTGACTACCGTGGGTGTTTCAAGTAGCAGGTGTCAGTTTACTACCGTGAGTGTTTCAAGTAGCAGGTGTTAGTTACTACCGTGGGTGTTTCAAGTAGCAGGTGTTAGTTACTACCGTGGGTGTTTCAAGTAGCAGGTGTTAGTTACTACCGTGGGTGTTTCAAGTAGCAGGTGTTAGTTACTACCGTGAGTGTTTCAAGTAGCAGGTGTTAGTTACTACCGTGAGTGTTTCAAGTAGCAGGTGTTAGTTACTACCGTGAGTGTTTCAAGTAGCAGGTGTTAGTTACTACCGTGGGTGGCATTCTAGGAAACTAATCGTGCAAGTGTAAGAGTATTGTTATGTATTGTGTATGAGAAAGTTCAGTCGTCCTGTAAGAAATCCAGTGTTGGTAACGAGGTATCCCACAGTTTCACTGAATTGTACTCACTGAATTGTTTGCGGGGGTAGGGACTCAGCTCCTGGTCCCACCTAGACTACGGTAATCAGCACCACTGACTTCTGACCTCTTGCGCTTCAGGGAAAGGCACATACCCATCTTGTGGGTAATTCCGCAGCAGTTGGGAATTATTCAGCAATGGGGATTCCGCAGCCTTGATAGCAACGGGTTTAATCCGCATGTACGACGGATATTGAACGTTTTGTTGTGGTGGTGTTGAGGATGGATGGGCAAGGTTCAGCCAGCGAACTACACCACTACTGGACACAGTGGCTGACAACTGTGTCTAGCAGTGTCACAAAATTTAGTCTTTCATTTTAAGAAATAATTCGTTTAATGTTGATGCAGTGGTAATGAGGATCGGGTGTTGGGCAGTCTTAGCAGCGACACCTGGCAACGCTTCACCCACTTTATATAGCCTTTAGAATTTTGTTTTTAGCACTCCAGACGTCTCTTACTGAAGTTGTGTGACCCGGAAAAGAGGAAACACTTTCACCATCACTCATTCAGTCACACTTTTGCTAGAAGCGTACTGACCTCACGGTTCAGACGACCCTACGCACTGCCACATCTTCCCACCCCTCCAGAGTGCAGGCACTGTACTTTCCACTTCCAGAACTACGGCTAGCCAGTTTTCCTGAATCCCTTCATAAATGTTACCTTGCTCACCTTTCAGATTAATCATGTGTTTTAGCTTAACTTCCCGCAGCTGAATAATGTGACTTAGCTCTCTGATTTTACACTTGTCTAGGATAGCAGGAACCAACTACATAAATGAACCATGGATGAGGCTCCATCGTACATGAGTTAGATTACATTATCATTGTAATGATGACAGAACCGCTTTTATCTCGTCAGGTAAAAAGAGGCAGGTAGCTCACTTTTCAGCATTACTGTTTGTAACTCGAAAATTATTTCTTGTGACTGCTCGACTTACTGTATTTACTCGTAGATTCAGTTATCGCAAAATGATCGAACTTGACTTATCCATAGTCGTCTCTCATGTCTCGGTTAATATTGGTGAAGCTCCACTTGATCTTAAACTCAAGCTTATTCACCTGTAAGGTGATCCATTGCTTTTGGAGCACTGCTAGTCACTGATACTTTCCAGCTTGTGAAGTCTCACAAAATTAAAGAATTGTGCTCAGCTGATGCTCTGAATGGTTGGATCAACATACCAGTGTATAAGTGAGTAGATATTTCTGTGATGGAGGGTGAATAAATCAAATCTTAGATCTGCGAAGACTAGTTGCCACCTTGGAGCAGTACTGAGTCTTGGAGCAGTACTGAGTCTTGGAGCAGTACTGAGTCTTGGAGCAGTACTGAGTCTTGGAGCAGTACTGAGTCTTGGAGCAGTACTGAGTCTTGGAGCAGTACTGAGTCTTGGAGCAGTACTGAGTCTTGGAGCAGTACTCAGTCTTGGAGCAGTACTGAGTCTTGGAGCAGTACTCAGTCCTGGAGCAGTACTCAGTCCTGGAGCAGTACTCAGTCCTGGAGCAGTACTCAGTCTTGGAGCAGTACTGAGTCTTGGAGCAGTACTCAGTCCTGGAGCAGTACTCAGTCCTGGAGCAGTACTCAGTCTTGGAGCAGTACTGAGTCTTGGAGCAGTACTCAGTCCTGGAGCAGTACTCAGTCCTGGAGCAGTACTCAGTCCTGGAGCAGTACTCAGTCTTGGAGCAGTACTGAGTCTTGGAGCAGTACTCAGTCCTGGAGCAGTACTCAGTCCTGGAGCAGTACTCAGTCCTGGAGCAGTACTGAGTCTTGGAGCAGTACTGAGTCTTGGAGCAGTACTCAGTCTTGGAGCAGTACTCAGTCCTGGAGCAGTCTCAGTCTTGGAGCAGTACTGAGTCTTGGAGCAGTACTCAGTCCTGGAGCAGTACTCAGTCCTGGAGCAGTACTGGAGCAGTACTCAGCAGTCTCTGGAGCAGTACTCAGTCTTGGAGCAGTACTCAGTCCTGGAGCAGTACTCAGTCTTGGAGCAGTACTCAATCCTGGAGCAGTACTCAATCCTGGAGCAGTACTCAGTCTTGGAGCAGTACTCAATCCTGGAGCAGTACTCAATCCTGGAGCAGTACTCAATCCTGGAGCAGTACTCAGTCTTGGAGCAGTACTCAATCCTGGAGCAGTACTCAATCCTGGAGCAGTACTCAGTCCTGGAGCAGTACTCAGTCCTGGAGCAGTACTCAGTCCTGGAGCAGTACTCAGTCTTGGAGCAGTACTGAGTCTTGGAGCAGTACTCAGTCCTGGAGCAGTACTGAGTCTTGGAGCAGTACTGAGTCAGCAGTACTCAGTCCTGGAGCAGTACTGAGTCTTGGAGCAGTACTGAGTCTTGGAGCAGTACTCAGTCCTGGAGCAGTACTCAGTCTTGGAGCAGTACTGAGTCTTGGAGCAGTACTCAGTCCTGGAGCAGTACTGAGTCTTGGAGCAGTACTGAGTCTTGGAGCAGTACTCAGTCCTGGAGCAGTACTGAGTCTTGGAGCAGTACTGAGTCTTGGAGCAGTACTCAGTCCTGGAGCAGTACTGAGTCTTGGAGCAGTACTGAGTCTTGGAGCAGTACTCAGTCCTGGAGCAGTACTGAGTCTTGGAGCAGTACTCAGTCCTGGAGCAGTACTCAGTCCTGGAGCAGTACTGAGTCTTGGAGCAGTACTCAGTCCTGGAGCAGTACTCAGTCCTGGAGCAGTACTCAGTCCTGGAGCAGTACTCAGTCCTGGAGCAGTACTCAGTCCTGGAGCAGTACTCAGTCCTGGAGCAGTACTCAGTCCTGGAGCAGTACTGAGTCTTGGAGCAGTACTCAGTCCTGGAGCAGTACTCAGTCCTGGAGCAGTACTGAGTCTTGGAGTCCTGGAGCAGTACTCAGTCCTGGAGCAGTACTCAGTCCTGGAGCAGTACTCAATCCTGGAGCAGTACTCAGTCTTGGAGCAGTACTCAATCCTGGAGCAGTACTCAATCCTGGAGCAGTACTCAGTCTTGGAGCAGTACTCAATCCTGGAGCAGTACTCAATCCTGGAGCAGTACTCAGCAGTACTCAGTCCTGGAGCAGTACTCAGTCCTGGAGCAGTACTCACTCCTGGAGCAGTACTCAGTCCTGGAGCAGTACTCAGTCCTGGAGCAGTACTCAGTCCTGGAGCAGTACTCAGTCCTGGAGCAGTACTCAGTCTTGGAGCAGTACTCAGTCCTGGAGCAGTACTCAGTCCTGGAGCAGTACTCAGTCCTGGAGCAGTACTCAGTCCTGGAGCAGTACTGAGTCTTGGAGCAGTACTCAGTCCTGGAGCAGTACTCAGTCCTGGAGCAGTACTCAGTCCTGGAGCAGTACTCAGTCCTGGAGCAGTACTCAGTCCTGGAGCAGTACTCAGTCCTGGAGCAGTACTCAGTCCTGGAGCAGTACTCAGTCCTGGAGCAGTACTCAGTCCTGGAGCAGTACTGAGTCTTGGAGCAGTACTCAGTCCTGGAGCAGTACTCAGTCCTGGAGCAGTACTCAGTCCTGGAGCAGTACTCAGTCCTGGAGCAGTACTCAGTCCTGGAGCAGTACTCAGTCCTGGAGCAGTACTGAGTCTTGGAGCAGTACTCAGTCCTGGAGCAGTACTCAGTCCTGGAGCAGTACTCAGTCCTGGAGCAGTACTCAGTCCTGGAGCAGTACTCAGTCCTGGAGCAGTACTGAGTCTTGGAGCAGTACTGAGTCTTGGAGCAGTACTCAGTCCTGGAGCAGTACTCAGTCCTGGAGCAGTACTCAGTCCTGGAGCAGTACTCAGTCTTGGAGCAGTACTGAGTCTTGGAGCAGTACTCAGTCCTGGAGCAGTACTCAGTCCTGGAGCAGTACTCAGTCTTGGAGCAGTACTGAGTCTTGGAGCAGTACTCAGTCCTGGAGCAGTACTCAGTCCTGGAGCAGTACTGAGTCTTGGAGCAGTACTCAGTCCTGGAGCAGTACTCAGTCCTGGAGCAGTACTCAGTCCTGGAGCAGTACTCAGTCTTGGAGCAGTACTGAGTCTTGGAGCAGTACTCAGTCCTGGAGCAGTACTCAGTCCTGGAGCAGTACTCAGTCTTGGAGCAGTACTGAGTCTTGGAGCAGTACTCAGTCCTGGAGCAGTACTGAGTCTTGGAGCAGTACTGAGTCTTGGAGCAGTACTCAGTCCTGGAGCAGTACTCAGTCTTGGAGCAGTACTGAGTCTTGGAGCAGTACTCAGTCCTGGAGCAGTACTGAGTCTTGGAGCAGTACTGAGTCTTGGAGCAGTACTCAGTCCTGGAGCAGTACTGAGTCTTGGAGCAGTACTGAGTCTTGGAGCAGTACTCAGTCCTGGAGCAGTACTCAGTCTTGGAGCAGTACTGAGTCTTGGAGCAGTACTCAGTCCTGGAGCAGTACTGAGTCTTGGAGCAGTACTGAGTCTTGGAGCAGTACTCAGTCCTGGAGCAGTACTGAGTCTTGGAGCAGTACTGAGTCTTGGAGCAGTACTCAGTCCTGGAGCAGTACTGAGTCTTGGAGCAGTACTGAGTCTTGGAGCAGTACTCAGTCCTGGAGCAGTACTGAGTCTTGGAGCAGTACTCAGTCCTGGAGCAGTACTCAGTCCTGGAGCAGTACTGAGTCTTGGAGCAGTACTCAGTCCTGGAGCAGTACTCAGTCCTGGAGCAGTACTCAGTCCTGGAGCAGTACTCAGTCCTGGAGCAGTACTGAGTCTTGGAGCAGTACTCAGTCCTGGAGCAGTACTCAGTCCTGGAGCAGTACTCAGTCCTGGAGCAGTACTGAGTCTTGGAGCAGTACTCAGTCCTGGAGCAGTACTCAGTCCTGGAGCAGTACTGAGTCTTGGAGCAGTACTCAGTCCTGGAGCAGTACTCAGTCCTGGAGCAGTACTCAGTCCTGGAGCAGTACTCAGTCCTGGAGCAGTACTGAGTCTTGGAGCAGTACTCAGTCCTGGAGCAGTACTCAGTCCTGGAGCAGTACTCAGTCCTGGAGCAGTACTCAGTCCTGGAGCAGTACTCAGTCCTGGAGCAGTACTGAGTCTTGGAGCAGTACTCAGTCCTGGAGCAGTACTCAGTCCTGGAGCAGTACTCAGTCCTGGAGCAGTACTCAGTCCTGGAGCAGTACTCAGTCCTGGAGCAGTACTCAGTCCTGGAGCAGTACTCAGTCCTGGAGCAGTACTGAGTCTTGGAGCAGTACTCAGTCCTGGAGCAGTACTCAGTCCTGGAGCAGTACTCAGTCCTGGAGCAGTACTCAGTCCTGGAGCAGTACTGAGTCTTGGAGCAGTACTCAGTCCTGGAGCAGTACTCAGTCCTGGAGCAGTACTCAGTCCTGGAGCAGTACTCAGTCCTGGAGCAGTACTCAGTCCTGGAGCAGTACTCAGTCCTGGAGCAGTACTCAGTCCTGGAGCAGTACTCAGTCCTGGAGCAGTACTCAGTCCTGGAGCAGTACTGAGTCTTGGAGCAGTACTCAGTCCTGGAGCAGTACTCAGTCCTGGAGCAGTACTCAGTCCTGGAGCAGTACTCAGTCCTGGAGCAGTACTCAGTCCTGGAGCAGTACTCAGTCCTGGAGCAGTACTGAGTCTTGGAGCAGTACTCAGTCCTGGAGCAGTACTCAGTCCTGGAGCAGTACTCAGTCCTGGAGCAGTACTCAGTCCTGGAGCAGTACTCAGTCCTGGAGCAGTACTCAGTCCTGGAGCAGTACTCAGTCCTGGAGCAGTACTCAGTCCTGGAGCAGTACTCAGTCCTGGAGCAGTACTCAGTCCTGGAGCAGTACTCAGTCCTGGAGCAGTACTGAGTCTTGGAGCAGTACTCAGTCCTGGAGCAGTACTCAGTCCTGGAGCAGTACTCAGTCCTGGAGCAGTACTCAGTCCTGGAGCAGTACTCAGTCCTGGAGCAGTACTGAGTCTTGGAGCAGTACTCAGTCCTGGAGCAGTACTCAGTCCTGGAGCAGTACTCAGTCCTGGAGCAGTACTCAGTCCTGGAGCAGTACTCAGTCCTGGAGCAGTACTCAGTCCTGGAGCAGTACTCAGTCCTGGAGCAGTACTCAGTCCTGGAGCAGTACTCAGTCCTGGAGCAGTACTCAGTCCTGGAGCAGTACTCAGTCCTGGAGCAGTACTCAGCGTTCCAACAACGCAGACATCGCAAAACAACAGTTTAGTTAACACATGTCAACGCTTTCATTCTTCCTATTGAAAGAATTCGCATTTCCATCGACATTTTCAGTGTACAAATGGAAGATATAAATCTGAGCTACTATTAAATATTTGCAATTTTACATCTTACCTGGAGGTTACCTGGAGGTTACCTGGAGGTTACCTGGAGGTTATTCCGGGGATCGACAAGTGAAACTTATGAGCTCAGTTTTGTTCAGTCACCCACAGGCAGGACCCATCACAGAATGACTGGAGCAAGTGAAAAAAGTAAGTGGAGGAAAGAAAAGGTTGGAGGTGGAGCAGCCAAACATTGTATGGCAGTGGTGTTGACTACCAGCAGTCAGAGTCACACTGAGATATAAGTGAGCACCAGACCTCATACCAGGGGTATACCTGGAGTATATCTGGAGAGGGTTTCGGGGGTCAACTCCCCCGTGGCCCACTCTAAGACCAGGCTTCGTGGTGGATCAGGGTCTGTTCAACCAGGCTGTTACTGCTGGCCGCACGCAGACTGACGTACGAACCACAGCCCGACTGGTCAGGTACTGACTTCAGGTACCTGTCCAGTGCCTTCTTGGAGACAGCCACGGGTCTGTTGGCAACCCCCTTATGTATATTGGGAGGCAGTTGAAAAGTCTTGGGCCCCTGACACTTATTGTGTTGTGTCTCGGTGTACTGGTGGCGCCCCTGCTTTTCATTGGTGGAATGTTGCATCTCCTGCCGAATCTTTTGCTTTCATAGGGAGTGATTTTCGTGTGCAAGTTTGGTACTAATCCCTCTAGGATTTTCCAAGTGTATATTATCATGTATCTTTCTCACCTACATTCTAGGGAATACAAATCAAGGGACTTTAACCGTTCCCAGTAATTTAGGTGCTTTATCGTATCTATGGGTGTAGTGAAAGTTCTTTGTATACTCTCCAGGTCAGTAATTTCACCTGCCTTGAAGGGGGCAGTTAGTGTACAGCAGTATTCCAGTCTAGAGAGAACAAGCGATTTGAAGAGAATTATGGGCTTGGCATCACTATTTTTGAAGGTTCTCATTGTCCATCCTGTTATTTTTCTAGCAGATGAGGTAGATACATTGTTGTGGTGTTTGAAGGTGAGATCTTGTGACATTATCGCTTCTGACATTATTACTTTTTCGCTCTATAGATTTCATCATTCAGCAGCTGTGACAGACATGATCGTCCTGCTCTAAAACCATGCTGGTTCGGGTTATGTTGGTTGTGCTGGTCCATGAAATTTGTAATCTGCCGTCTCATCACTCTTTCGAAGATTTTTATGGTGTGAGAAGTTAAGGCTACTGGGTGGGCATGTTACCCATTTCTTTTTCGAAAACTGTGGGATTTGTACTAATGTCAGTTGGTCTGCGCGGCCTTATATTGGAGTGAAAAAATTATTCTGCATTTTCTAACTTGCTGTCATTTAGTGGGTTGCTGAACACCGACTCATGTTATATTACGTATCAGATCGTCGTTGTTAGTAAAGATGAGGTCCAGCATATTTTCTAGTCTTGTAGGCTTTAATAGTTGCTGGTTTAAGGTGAATTTGGTGCAGAGATTTAATAACTCGTGTGTGCGTGAATTTTCATCTGAGCTGCCTCCTGGAGTAATCTCAGCTAAAATATTAGTTGCTACACTCCTCCACTTTAGGTTTCTCAAGTTCAAATCTCCCAGTAGCAAGATGTTTGGGGCAGGAATTGGGAGATTTTCCAGACAGTGGTCAATTTTCAAAAACTGTTCCCGGAATTGCTGGGAAGTTGCATCCGGAGGCTTGTATACCACCACTGTGACAAGGTTTTGGTTTTCAATCTTTAGTGCCAAAACTTCAACTACATCATTTTAAGTGTTTAGTAGTTCTGAGCAAATGAGCGACTCTGTGACGTACAAGCCAACCCCCCTTCCTTGTTGCCTGTTTAGTCTGTCACATCTGAATAGGTTATAACCTGGGATCCATATTTCGTTGTCAAAATGATCCTTTATGTGGGTCTCTGTGAAAGCTGCAAACATTGCATTTGACTCAGTGAGCAGTCCCTTGATGTAAGGAATTTTGTTGATGGCTTTAGACCCTGTATGTTTGGAAAGATAAATGTCGTTATATTGATGGAATTTAGGGGGGTTTTATTTGCTGGCATTAATATCTGTTGTTGCGGACTGGAGGTCAATGACTGCCCTTCTACTCCAGAAGTGTTTTCAGTTGGTGTAAGATTTCTGTCATTTCTTGCCAGTCTTTTTTCTTTCCTGGCAACAAACACTTCAGCTCATCAACACCATCATCAAGTTTCAGATTGTTCATCGACTCCCAAACATTATACGGAAATAATTTAATAAACAGACTTTAATTACGAATAATATTAATAGATAATAATAGCTATTTCATAAAAATAAGTAATATTTAACATATGAAAAAAAATATTAGACTTACTTTTTTTTACTGAAACTGTTGATATCATTAATGGGAAGGATGCATCTGATGAACGTCAACAAGGACACTGATGAACATCAAAATGGTATACAATACCGACAGGTTGTTAGGTAAGACACATATGCAACAGTTAGACATCTTTATTCCGAAACGTTTCGCCTACACAGTAGGCTTCTTCAGTCGAATACAGAAAGTAGCCTACTGTGTAGGCGAAACGTTTCGGAATAAAGATGTCTAACTGTTGCATATGTGTCTTACCTAACAAGGACACTGATGTTTGGCTGGTGATTGGTGAGTGTTAGTGGTAAGTCACCAGGCACTTCCAGGTTCACTCTGCTTAGAATTTCAGTTACGTTGTTAAAGCCAGTTTCAACCATGTACGAACTTAGGAAAGCTAGTAAAAATACCTCAACCACTGCACGAAGCCGGGGATATTTAGCAGTAATATTTACAATGCTCCAATTGTCTCTTAAGCTTTTACTTCTGAACAATGATTTTGCTTCGAGATCCATAGTCATATTAATGAGTTCTTCCTGCAGTTGAGAGTCAGTGTCTGCATTTTGTATTTCCAAATCATATGGTGTAAGAATCCAGTCTGGTACGAGCATATTCTCCAGGTCCTTAAAGCATACTTTAAAGTGTTCCCTTAATTGGTCTAGTGGCTAACGCGACGGGCTGGAGTTTTGAGACTCTATGACCGCGGGTTCAATCCCGGCCGGAGGTATGGTTTGTCAAGGTGTGTTGTGTAAATCTCCAGGTCACCATGTGTAATGTTTCCACTTTCTTCCAGCTGCCGTCCCTAGACATTTACTGACCCCTAGCCATTTATCCACCCCTTAGGGGTCGATATTGACCCTGATATTGCATACGTATATATATTGACCCTGATATTGCGTACGTATATATTGACCCTGATATTGCATACGTATATATTGCATATATACGTATGCAGTATCAGGTTATCTTTATTGGTAGACTTTTCGCCATCCAGTGGCTTTATCAATACAAATTCAGGGATATAATGGGAAGACTGTAGAACTATATACAAAAGACGAGGTGATCAGTCCCTCAGCTTTAGAGTTGGTGAAGAATCTGAAGCACAGGCATGAAGATTGGCGCTACATACTGACGTCAGGTGAGGGACGTGCAGCAGACGAAGGCATTGTCACCGGTGGGCGGGATTTCTCAGTAAAAGTAAGTCATACCCAAGGGATGGGCCAGTAGTAGTTAATTAGGTTGTGGAGGTGTCTTCTGAACCACTGGTTGGCGAAACGTCTACAAATAAAGATATCCAGATGTTGCACATGTATCTAATTCTTCATCTTGTCCGTATTGTATACCATTCATGCTGAGTATCAGAGCACATGGGTAGCGCACTTGTTGAGTGCACAGTACTGAAGTTCACCACTGTGGCGGGGATATGTATTGTAGTTTGGCTTAGGGAAGGTGCTGAAAAAACTGACATCTTTTAAGGTTCACTCCCACAGTGGGCAGAGGGAAGTTTAAGCTGCTCATGTGGCTCGTGAAGCTTATTTAAGTTGATGTGAAACCTGAAGCTTGTCTAAGTTGGTTATGTGATTCATTAAGATTGTCTAAGCTGCTTATATATATATATATATATTTTTATATATATATATACATATATATATACATATATATATATATATACATATATATATATACATATATATATATATATATGTTATTGCTGTTCTTACTGTTGAACAGCGGTTTAGTGCCGATGAAGGTAGCGTAGGTAGCAATGATACGGCCGTGGACTAGATTGGCTTTAATCGGGTAGGAGTGAGTACACAACGGGCAGTGTGAGGAAGTGACCGCAAGCCAGTCCGTGGAGGGGGGAGAACTTGTGTACGGCAGGTCGGTCCAGGCGGGAGTGAGAGAGGGTGGACTGTGTGTCCCACCGACCTAGGTAGGCCTACAGAGGGCAGCACTGAATGCCGCGAAATATGAACTAGTCAGAGCAGACGGCTAGGCTGTGTGCTCTGCCAGTACAGGCTGTCTACATTTGCTCGGCCACGCACCTCGCGTCGTCCCGACGCGACAATACTGGTGGGCCCATAGGTATAAAGGAATTACACTAGCTACCCCAGAGAGGGACTGGCTTTCGCTCACTAGTAAATAAAAAATGGACAAAAAAATGCAACAGGCAAAAAAAAAACTCTCCCATCCAGGGGAAGAGAAAACTGGTTTGCCCGCGCTGTTTCATCGAGTAGAGAGCCGGGAGACGTCAGCACTGGAACTAAAATCTTCTATATACAGGTTGTCCGCAGGGCTGAACATCAGTTGACCACTCGTCTACTAACGTTGTTGCACGCTCACATCTGCAAACAATGACTGACAGTAGCATTTCCTAAGGTGTGACATGTAACTCAGAGGGCAGCACTGCCCTGACCGTAATACAGGCTTTTTCCTTTAGTTAAAAAAACACTGGTGCACATACATACAATAATACTATATCCATGGAATTCATTACACTCTGGGTACCCTTCTAAAAGTATTTACATAATTACATGATGTTGTCCACCCTGACTCTATTATCGACTAGCTATACAATGTGTGTGCATTTATACCCATTTCTGCAAGCAAACAATTAGCATAACTAGCGTAGGAGTCGGACAAGTCAGTAGGTACGTCAATGTCACAGAAATGTACTGTTGTCCTGGGTCGCAGGCCATAAGTATGGAGCCTTACTGGGCCGTCTTCCGTACCAGCAGTAGTGGGAGAAGGGGTAGACGGTTTGTCCCTAACATTAGTCTGATCGTGGCGTTGCAACGCACGCGCCTCCAGCTCTACTTCGGCCTGCATATGGTCCACATACTTCATGTGATCAAGGTGGGCTTCCTTGATAGCTCCCGTAGCAATCTCCCTCACCTCGAACTTATTGCCACGGAGCTGTCGTAGGACACGGTAAGGACCCACAAACTTTGGGACAAGTTTGTGCATACCTGGGGTCTGCACTGGGTTGAGCAACATAACTTTGCAACCTGGTTCCACTTTGCTTTCCTTGGCGCGGGCATTGCGCTCTGACGTGAACCTATCAGTAGCTTTCATAAGGTTCTCTCGTACCCGCTGGAAGACAAGCTGCGTTGTCCTCATCTTTACTACACTGGGGTTATCAGTATCGTAAGTAGGTCTAGGTGGAGTAAACAGAATTTCATATGGTAAGCGCTTGTCATAGCCATACAAAGCAAAATGAGGTGTCTCACCGATCGAGCTGTTGAGGGAGGAATTTAATGTACACTGAACATCTGGGATAGCCTCATCCCATGTAGTACAACTTGGGTTAACGGTTACTCTGAGCACCTCCAGGACTTTGCGATTTGTACGTTCAGCAAGACCATTACTCGCAGGGTGGCGTGGAGCTACTGGCGCTTGATGAATGTTGAATCTGGAGCAAAGATCCTGCATTATGCCATTTATAAACTCAGACCCATTGTCTGACAGAAGGACACGTGGGCAAGTATGACGAAGAACAACATGCTCACGGAAAGCACTAGCGACCGTTTCAGCGGTTTTATCAGGAATGGGTACTAATTCACTGTACCGCGTCAAGTTATCTACCATTACAAGCAGGTGCTTATTTCCCTTCTCCGAGGTCGAGAAGTTCGTCAACAGGTCGACAGAAGTTCTCTCCCAGGGCTCCTTTGTAATGGGATACTTTAGAATGGGGTTAGGACCTGTAATGGTACCCTTGTGCTGTAGGCAGACAACACACTGGTGTACATGCTTGGCAATGTCCGATGCCATCTTAGGCCAGAAATATTTCATTCGTGCCTGTTTGATACTGCGGTCCTTCCCGGGGTGCGCTACACCTGGGACATTGTGGATCAACCTAAGAGTAGCTGGTATCATGGACTCTGGTATCACCAGTTGGTATACGGTTCTGCCGGGGTCCACCAGCTGTGCAACACGGCACAGTACTCCTTGGTTGACCACTAAATCCTTCAGTGGAACGGGAGACTTGACCTGTAAGTCAACGTCCTCCTTGGTAAGGAAACGAAGGACTGGAGACCACACAGGGTCCTGTCGTTGGGCTCTCTCGAGATCCTCAACAGAGAACGAATTGCCGACACTCACGAATGCTATATGTCTCGACAGGGCGTCAGCTACAACATTTTGCTTACCTGGGACATAGCAAATTTCAGGGTTGTAGTCATTGAACGTGAGCGACCACCGAGCATGCTTTCCCGAGAGGTTCTTATTTGCAAAAAGGGCCAATAAGGGTAAATGATCTGTATAAATCTTGATAGGATAATGATAGATGATATCCCGAAAATGACTCAGGGCCCATACAATGGCTAAAGCTTCTAGCTCTGTCACTGAATAATTGACTTCCGCTTTAGTAAGAACACGGCTAGCATAGGCAATAGGCTGTTGCTTCCCATTAGATTCTTGTGACAAGACTGCACCGATGCCAACTTTGCTGGCATCAGTCGTCAAGGTAAATGCCTTGGTGAAATCAGGGAATCTAAGGGTTGGGGCTGATGTTAACTTGTTCTTAAGAATGACAAAAGCTCGTTCCTGATCGCACGTCCACTCAAAAGGGGCATCCTTCTTGAGTAAGCGTGTCAGGGGTGCCGCAATGGTGGAGAAACCTGCGATAAAGGTGCGGTAGAAACCCGCCAGGCCTATGAAGGACCGGACTGCATCCGCCGTCATGGGTCTGGGGAATTTCTGCACGGCCGAGATTTTAGACTCGTCCGTCTTTATGCCATTCTGAGTTACTACGTGACCCAGAAATTTTATTTCCTTCCGGAGGAAATGACATTTGGAGAGCTTTACCTTAAGATTTGCCTGAGCTAGCCTGTCCAATACCCTGTCAAGTTTCTCAAGATGTGACGGGACATCTTGCGACATGACTATGAGATCATCCAGGTAGACCATGAGCGTGCCACCTAGGAGGGTACGGAAAATTGTCGTCATCAAACGACTAAACGTGATTGGGCTTCCGCGCAAGCCGAAGGGCATCCTCCTGAACTGGTAATGACCAGTTGGAGTAGAGAAAGCTGTCAACTCTCTACTCTCATCATCGAGGGGGATCTGCCAGAACCCTTGAAGAAGATCAAGAGTTGAAAAGACCTTATTATCGCCGATGTTCTGCAACAGGTCGTTCAGAACTGGCAATGGAAAACGGTCTGGGATGGTACATGCATTCAGTTTCCTGTAATCGATAACAGGGCGCCAGGTTCCGTCTTTCTTGGGAACCAGAATAAGGGGAGCATTCCACGGGGAAGTGGACTCCTCAATAACTCCATCACGGAGCATCCGTGTAATGAGTTCTTCGGCGAAGACTCTTTGCGCATGTGGCAGGCGATACGCAGGTACATAAATGGGTTTAGTACCTTTGTCAAGTGGAATACGGTGAGAGATCAGTGGGGTCAAACCCATTGACTCACCATCTAGTGCAACTGCAGAACGTGCACGATTGAGAACCTGGAGAAGTTTTGGAACCTCTTCAGGATAGTCTGTCAAAGCTAGATCATCTTCCTGCACTGGCCGGGTGTTGGAAGAGTCAGCAGCAGACTCGCCTGGGAGAACTGCACTCACAAGGAAGTCAGCTGGGGCTTCACCCTCCACTCTCACCGGGAGAGGGAATCTGACAAGGTCAACAAGTGAGGTATTCTTCCGCAGGGGAAATTCTCGACTATGCATGTTGACAACAAGGACTTGCAACTTACCACGTTGCACTGTGTGCAAGGATGGTTCAAGGGAGAGGCCCTTGACTCGGCATGTGTCGTTGTCAACCAGCACATGGTCTCCTTCAAAAGCTCTGCTCACGTACACCGTAACAGGAGTGAGCGAGTTAGCTGACAAAGTGACGTCATACTTTGTACAAGCAGTAACTCTGCTCGCTGATGCCATGACACGAGTCAGACAGTCGCCTGCCGACAGGGATACTGCGGCTTGACAACTGCTGGTCTCTACAACAGCGTCAGAGTTAGAGTGAAGGTTAGACTGGGCGTCCCCAGACTGGGTTTCACTGGTAACTATGCGCTGATGGCCAGGAGGTGATGGGCAACGAGCTCTACTACGAGGTCGATCAGGACGAGAGACCGACCCCGGGGAGAATGTGCTATGGAAACCACCAGTTTCCAACGATTCTAGGCACTGTGCGTACTCTGAGACGGAGTAGCACGTAGTGGATCCTAAGCGCACGCCCCAGAAGGGCACATCCACTCCGTTGAATTCCGCTTTCCACTCAGCTGGATCTAAACGGATCCTAAGATCTGCCATGGTTTTGAACCCTATGAGCAGGTCACCATGGAAAACAATACCATCCACGACTAAGAATTTTGCGGACAGCTTGTGACCCTGGACCACAAATTCTAGCGTTGTGCGACCGCGAACCGTCAGCGGTTTACCTGAGACTCCTCTCAAGGTCTGAATGGCAGATGGCTCTGTCAACATGGCCGCGTGAAGGCCAATGTCTCGGAAAAAGGTGGAGCGGACAATGTTAACCACCGAACCTGTGTCTAGGAAAAGCTGAACAGGCTTATTGTGGACAGTGGACTCGATGAGCGGTCCACATGGGTTGTCATACCGAACATGAAGGCATGACAGGCCGACGAGATCCCCGGAGTCACAGCTGCTCGAGGCTCGACACTTGTTGACGAGGCTCGACCTGGAAGGTACGGTAAGAGTCTCAGCAACAACGTCAAGACACTCGGTTTCCTCACTGTCGGCAAGCGTATCACTGCCCAGGGCGGCGAATGCATTGCGGACAGGGACGGAATACAGCGACTCCGACAGGGTTACTACGTCTTTCGCTGGTTTTGCGGACGCGCCTCTTCCCCCGAACTAGTGGAAGGGCTTCTACGAGCATGTGCATTGCGCGACGACTGCTTGCTCCACTCAGCTGTCAGCATACTTCGCAGCTTGTTACACTCATGGGAGGTATGACTGGAAGTATTGTGGTAAACACAGATTCCCTCGCGAGACTGGGCATGGGGACGGTGACGGTTACCTTGATACTGAGCGTGGGGACTGTGACGGTTACTTTGCGGGGACTTAAGTTTGTAACACTCAGATCGGTAGTGCCCTCGTTTGCCACAGTTAAAACAAGTCACTACACGCTTAGCGGGTGAGGTTGGGGGTGGTGTCTGCTGGCGACGTTTCGCCCTGGTCCAGGAAGTCGATGACTGCCTTTTTGTATAAGACCGACTGTTGTTACTGTGGTCGCTATTTTTACTTAGGCGCGTATTAGTGGGACTGGGGTTAGAACCTTTGTGAGCTGGCTGTCTGACAGCAGCAGCAAAAGTGACTTCCGGCTGCGACCGCGGGGTCACTGCGGACGGCGCTGCAAGGATGGGTAGGGGATCATCCGCAAAGCGGCAAACCTTGCCTTGCTCGGAAGGCGGCTTGAGCGAGTCGATGGCGTCATATGCACCCAGGACGTCGTGCTGAGGGCCGAGTCCTAGCGCATCAATGGCAGCCCAGAGGTTAGGGGCGGAATCCCTCCGCATGATGCCGACAGCCAGCATGGGGATGATGTCTTTAATAGCAATACGGCCATCACCATCCGCCCACTTAGTGGAGTTGACGGCATCAGTAAAGTCCGTGGCGGCTTGCTCGAAACGGCAAACGCAAGCCAGGGGGCTTTCGTGCCGGTATTGACATTCGGCCAAGACGCTGGTAACGATGTCAATGTAATGGCGTTGGCGACTACGCCGAAAATAACGCCTAAATTCCTCCTTAAGTTCACCCCAAGACTGAATCTTACAAACGCGCTTGAGCTGCACAAAGGCACCTATATCACCCTGGGTGAGATCCACTGCTGCAACAGCAGCACGAATGTACTGTGTATCTGTTGGGCTATCAAATAGAGCCTGAACAGTCGCCTCGACTGACTGCAGCCATGGCTCTAAACTATTTGCACGACCGTCAAAAATAAGGGTCAGTTGTGGACGACGAGCCGGCCCACTGGTGGTCGAGGCGTGAGCCACAAGTTGACCAACTGTCGCTGGGGCTTCGATGCCCTGCCGCGTGCTCACGCTGGCTGAGGCACCATTGCTGGCACCAGCAGAATCTGGGGTATCGGCATGGCCACTGCGTGTCCTAGTCATGACGTCGATTGTTGAAATGCAAGTAGGTCACGAAGATGGTAAACAGGTCAGAGCAAGAAATGGTATGCACTGGCTACAATTCAAAACAGAGTCAAAGAGAACTCAGCACCACAGTACTAGGTAAACTGCTTAGTGATAGAAATAATTTGAGCAAAACAACAATAAAAAGGGAAATAGTGATACACTCTGAACACAAAATAAGAGATGTATGCAAGTGAATGTACTACAGGGAAGTGCACAAAATGAAGCTAAGGATAGTCAATAATTTCACCAGGAATCTGGCAACAAAATTTATGAAAAGGAGTTTGAACTGTAAACACTGGTAGCAAAAATTGCACAAAATTAAAATAAATCAGGTACTACACAACACTAAACTGTGCTGCAAGCACAGTTTAAAAAGATTGCGGGTGCTAGCAGTAGCAAATTGAAACGCAAAAAAAAAAGGTAATTCACTTGCACAAGGGAAGTTGGCACAAAAAAGATATCAGAGTATGGAATAGTGCCAAAAATCACACACAAAAGAAAAATACACTGACCAGAATTGCTATATTGCACACAAAATAAAATTAATAAAAATGCAAATTATTAAATTCAAGAATATGGCAAAAGTTAACTGGTGTTAGCAGGGTGTACACTGGCAAAAAGGAAAAAAAAAAAAATTTGCACAATCTCAAGGTCAAAATTAATTAACTTCACAAGGAATTTTGGTAATTAATGGTAAATAAGCAGGTTCCCAAAAATACACTCAATGACTTGGGTATATAAAATAGCAAAAAGCAATGCACATAGGTGAATATTCACTGATAAAACATAGAATATATGTAGAGCAAAATAAATGGGGGAACAGAAAAAAAAATTTAATGGGCTAGGCACAGATTGTATGACTGCAGGTAGAATATACTAATACTTAAGTACTTGAAGATTACACTTATTAAAAAAAAGAACTAACAAACAAAACAGTGCAAGGGTGTCAACAATCTGTGGCTAACTTGCAGGTGCAACTAGAAAAAAAAAAATAACAGCACACAGGAATTACATGAAAACTGTATGTGAGAGGTAAATTGTATAAATGGTCAACACTGAACAATTTAAATCAATAACTGAGGTGCAAGAAGCAGAATAATAAAAAAAAACTGGAATTTAAAATGTAGGAGTGCAAAAATAAATTTACAAAATTTAATAAGCTGTAGGTAAATGGCAAAATGTGCACTGATGACACTGAACAATTTACTGAAGTATGGCTTCAGTAACTAACTGTATTGGTGCAGGACAGTTAAATAATGTCACAAAATATTAGGAAATGCTAGGTAAGTCACTGTTTACTTAACTTTGAGTGCAGGTGGACGAAGGTACGGCAGGTGCTGGAACTTTCAGTGATGTTCTAGTGACACTACACGCCTCGTAGCATTTGTATACTGCTATGGGGCTTCAATGTCGTAGAAAAAAAAATATCAGAAAGGACTTGGGAAGAACAGGAAAGACCGGAGTAACTCTGTGGAGGTATAAGAAGTTAAGAGACGTGGATACCCGGCGTGAACCAGAGCTGGTGTATGGTTGTTTACACTGGCAAGCGTGTCTGGGCGCGCTGACTGACTGCGGCTTCAGCACACGGAGAACAAAACATTTACTGCACTACTCGAACGTGCTAAAAACAAGCTTAAGTGAAACTTTGAACTGGGACGAGTAAGTTTTACTGTAACAAATCACTGGGGAAAACAGAACTGGTGATGAACTGGGAATAAAACAACAAAGGAAAGGGAAAAAAAAAAAAAAAAAAAAATTTTTAAACTGGGCAACACAAAAAAAAAACTGCACTGGCTGGAGATACGTAGGTGCTGAGTAGTAGTAGACACTATGATGAGTCACGAGCTGCCGTAGACGCTGAACTTTGCTGGCTTAGGGGCTAAGCCAACTGGGTTCCCACGTGGTTAAGCCCGGTAGAACTTCTTGGAGGAACTCTACTTCTTGTAGCTGAGAAGGGCGTAGGGACGCTGTAGGAGGCAGGAGAATGGTGCTGGAGAGTGTTGAAGGGCTGTAGAGAGGGTGATGAGGTGAACACGTGACTGCTAAGGCTGGAGATGACGCCGTGATGCCTATGTCCAGATTTTGTGGGAAAAATCTAGGACGAAGATCTATCTCGGGTCCCGTCAAGACGCTGGGAGTAGCAGATAACTCTTTAGGCTAGCAGGTGCGTTGGATGACGACGGATGATGTTGACTGGTGTCGACCGATCCCCTCCACCCTGAAAAGGCTCACAATGCCGCTGACTCCGCTGTCACCACTGTTATTGCTGTTCTTGCTGCTGAACAGCGGTTTAGTGCCGATGAAGGTAGCGTAGGTAGCAATGATACGGCCGTGGACTAGATTGGCTTTAATCGGGTAGGAGTGAGTACACAACGGGCAGTGTGAGGAAGTGACCGCAAGCCAGTCCGTGGAGGGGGGAGAACTTGTGTACCGCAGGTCGGTCCAGGCGGGAGTGAGAGAGGGTGGACTGTGTGTCCCACCGACCTAGGTAGGCCTACAGAGGGCAGCACTGAATGCCGCGAAATATGAACTAGTCAGAGCAGACGGCTAGGCTGTGTGCTCTGCCAGTACAGGCTGTCTACATGTTTGTTTCCACCTGTTGTCTATGTTCCCCATCAGTAAAATGGGTACCTGGGTGTTAGTGGACTGGTGTGGGTCGCATCCTGGGACACTGACCTAACTGGTCACTGACCGGGCCGCGGGGGCGTTGACCCCCGGAACTCTCTCCAGATAAACTCCAGATATATATATATATATATATATATATATATATATATATATATATATATATAAAATGTCGTGCCGAATAGGTAAAACTTGCGATTTTGACTTAAATAGCAACACTTTTCTTGCCGAATAAGGCAAGCGAAAATTTGAGTATGCAATAATTTCGCAAAAATCATTCTGAACCTAACAAAAAAAAAATATTTCATTGTGTTTGTTTATTATTATTAAATTACTGTAAAGTTATCTAAAATATATTTAGCTGAATTAGGCTATATTAAATTGCGCTTGTTATAATAATGTTAGGTAAGTTTTCCAAGGTTCTTTTGGTACAAAATTCTTAATTTTTGCGTTAACATAAATGAAAAAAATATATCTATAAATGTATAAGAGAAAATTTTAGAAAGGACTTAATTTTAAATGAGTTCTTGCTAATTGACCAGTGTTACACACACACGCACGCACACACACATAAACACACACACACACACACACACACACACACACACACACACACACACACACACACACACACACACACACACACACACACACACACACACATATATTGATATAATTCGCAGTGTATATATACCGAGGGGTTTGTATCTCACAATGTGTATATACGGAGAGATGTGTATCTCGATGTTTATAACCTGAAAATGTATTTCCTATTTTTCGAAATAAATAACCCTCGTGCAGTCGATAGGCTTTAAACTTAATACACCAGTCATATCTACTTGTGTAGTGGTAGAACTATCGGCTTACAATCGAAAGGACCTGAGTTTGATTTCCGGGTGGGGTGTGATTTGTGGTTAAGGCTCATTATGCCTATATTATTATTGTGGTTATAATCCTAACAAAGCGCTAAACCCACAAGGTCATACAGGACTGTTGTTACACGTATAGAACATGTTCACCGAGCAATAAATATTGGTGTTGATTTTATTATTATTATAATTTATTTTTATTTTTTTTTTTGGGGGGGAGCGCTAATTCGTAGGGGTGTGAAGCAGCACCTGGGTAATGGCGGGTAATCAGGTTTCAAGGAATAGGAAGATAACACCAAATTCTTATATGAAGAACTTTTCCCCATCACTACAGTATATTAGCTACTTGTCTGTGATGTACTGGAGGTATATTGTATAGTGGAGGGTTGGATACATCTTAGTCTGGGCCTTTGTGAGCTGCCCACTTTGTTATATACTGTTAACACAGGTACCCCAAGACTCTAAGCGTCCCAGCATCACAAGTGCCTCTTAGGGAGCATTTCCATATGTGAATTAAACTAACTTGCAGGAAATGTTATTTGCATGCACAAATACTGACTGACTTGAATGTGGAGACTATGCTAACTAGAAATCCCCTTATTATACCCAAACAATCTAGACTTCTTCTCTGGCCTCTCTCTCACTTTATGACGCAACGTGCAGTGAAAGACTTATCTACAAGTATTCAGATGGTATTAGCAACTCCTAAAACTTAGGGACCCCTGCAATCCTTGGAAGTTTCCCTAACTAATATATGAAAGGAGCTGCTAGCTTCTGGGCTATATTAAAGGGACAGTTATTCAACAATCTTAGTTACAAATCACGTGATTGTTGGGCGTGTACCTGCGTCGTAACTCTACGCTCAAATTCTCTACGTTTCCCCAGATACCGTTGACCAACAAAATAAAGGGAGAAATGCAGAGGATTATCTTACTAAAGGGGCCTGGGAACAGATTAGTCTGGGCCTCTTGGTAAAATACAAGCTGGTAATTTTGAAGACATCGTGCTGGCTGGGTTGACTTCCCCACGGAGATCTTCACTCGGAGTCGAAGCTGTCCAATCCGAGAAGAACGTGCTAGCGAAGACTAAGCTCCAAAGTAAACTTGCATGAGATGCTAACTATCAAATTTTATTTAGTCTCTTAATACAACCTAGTATTAACCTATATTAAGGTCTAAGGCTACATTATTAATTCTAATATTAGTTACTAACAATTTAAACCTAAGGCCTCTTTAAGGTGTAAATCTATTAATTAATACGTGTATCTTACAGCTGCTGTTGTGGTATCTGTTGTTTGGGTGGGTAGTATGATTTCCTGCGACTCCATCAACTTATTTACAAATGAATCCGGTCGGTGGAATTTCTTGGACTATAAATTTCCAGAGGAGGTATACGATGTACTGGAGGTCTACTGTAAACCAGAGGTATATGAAGATGATTACGTTGATCAGTTATACATGGATAACTCAACAAACTTTAACCACTAGAGTTGCTAACTGTAATACTTGTGTAGTATTATATAAGTGAGAGTACCATTTATAATCATGGTTCCTTGTTATGTTGACGTCACGGGCTCCCCGCCCGTGACGTCAGCCATCTTGTCGCCAGGCAACTCTCTTACTTCTTGCTAGGCTAAGAGACGAACGGACGCTGACAGGGGTGGGCTCTCCACATAATAATAATAGTAATAATAACTTTATTTCTACAAGTACAAGGTATACAGTCCTAGCTGACATCAGTGACATACTACTACATAGAAAGCGCTTTGTTATGCAGACCATTTCGGGCAAATTAGGTCAGTTTTGTCTCAGGATGCGACCCACATCAGGTACCCATTATACTGATGGGTGAACATGGACAGCAGGTGTCTTAAGGAAACGCGTCCTAATGTTTTCCAGCCGTACCGGGGATTCCATCTCCGGACCTCAGTGTGTGAGGTGAGTGCGCTAACTGTCCAGCTACGGGACACCTATTCGTATTCACAATATAACGCGTCCGATAACAGCCAACGGTGTTATCCTTGCTAGCGTCTTTCTTTTCCACGAACCCCAAGATAGAGTAACTAAACAAGACCTGTATTAACTATACACAAGACAGTATGGTAGTGTGTTGATGAGTGGAACAGTCTACCTAGTTGGGTTATTGAGGCTGGGACTTTGGGTAGTTTCAAATTTAGGTTGGATAAGTACATGAGTGGGAGGGGTTGGATTTGAGAGGGACTTGCACATCGGAGCTTGTTTCTTGGGTGGCATTGAAAATTGGGTTGGTCAAATGCTGCTTTGGGGATTAGCGTGAACGGTTACAAAGCATGGCTTGCTTCTGCAGTGTTTTAAAAACTGAGGTTGGAGAGTTGAAGGAGGAGGTCTTGCTTCTCCAGGAGGAGATTAGGAGGCTGAAGGTCCACCTCAATGGGCCTGGGAGAGAGTGTGAGGTGGTTGGAGATGTGGGGAATGAGGCTTCTACCAGTGAGGTGCAGTCTGTCTCTCACTGTGAGGAGGCTGTAGGTGGGGAGGTAGCAACGGCTACCAGCAGTGAGGTGCAGCCCAGCACCTGCTACAAGTGGCGAGTTGTTCACAGTAATGGGAGGCGCATCAGAGTAAGGAAAGTTAAGAGTGAAGATCTGAAGGTAGGAAATCGCTTCTCTGTTCTCCAGGATGAATGTACTTCAGTGGCCAGTGAAGGTAAGGGTACTACTGCCCCTGCTAATGAAGGTAAGGGCATTCTTGTGGTTGGTGACTCTCAGGTAAGATATGTTGACCGTGCTTTTTGTAATAGGAATAAGAAGATGAGAGATAGAGTGTGCTTCCCTGGAGCTGGTGTTGGGGACATTGTCAACAGGCTGGATAATATCATGTCAGGTAATGGAAACAAGCCCATTATCTGTCTCAGTGCTGGTGGAAATGATATTGGGAAGGGTAGGAGAGAAGAGCTGCTAGATAAGTACAGGTCAGCTATAGATTTCATTAAGTCTAAGGGAGGGATCCCAATCATATGTAGCATCTTGCCTAGAAGGGGAGTAGGAAATGAATGGTTGTCTAGGGCAATTGGTGTAAATTGCTGGCTAGACAGATACTGCAAGGAACTTGCAATCCCATTCATTGACAACTGGAACAACTTTTATGGCAAACATGATATGTATGCAAGGGATGGGGTACATCTCTCTGGGGCAGGGGTGGTAGCACTTGCAGACTCGATTGAGAAGGCCATTGGTGAAATGCCTATGATTTTAAACTGATGGAAGATAGAGGTATGGGTGTGTGTGGGAAACAAGCAGGTTGCAACACTAGGGTTGGAAACAGTAAATGTATAAAAGGCATTCAGCATGAAGTTATAAATAAAGACAATAGAACAGGTCAGCAAACAAAGGGGGACAGCAGAGGGCAGCAAGGGACTAGCTCCCTTAAGGTTTACTATACTAATAGCAGGAGTGTTAGAAATAAGATAGATGAGCTAAGATTAATTGCAAGTGCAGGAAACATAGATATTATTGCTATAACAGAGACCTGGCTCAATCTGAAAGATAGAGAGATGCCCTCTGAATGTCACATACAAGGCTATAAATTATTCCACACTGACAGGGTCAACAGGAAAGGTGGTGGAGTAGCGATGTATGTCAGAGACAATTTAAATTGTTGTGTTAGACAAGATATTAAATTAGAAGCGTCAGCCACTGAATCTGTTTGGTTACAGCTTCTCGAGGGCCGAGAAAAACTAATTTTGGGTGTGATTTACAGGGCCCCAAATCTTGATAGGGAGTGCAGTAAACTTCTATGGGACGAAATTCGTAAGGCATCTACATACGAAAATGTTGTGCTAATGGGAGATTTCAACTATAGACAGATTGACTGGAGCAATTTGACAGGAAATTTAGAGTCGGGTGACTTTCTTGATACGATCCAGGATTGTTTTTTAAAACAGTTTGTGACAGAGCCAACTAGGGGAAATAACCTCCTTGACTTGGTTCTTGCCAGTAGGGAAACACTAATTAATAATCTTGAGGTTAATGATGAGCTTGGGGAGAGTGATCACAAATCACTCAGTTTTAACATATCATGGAATTCCCCTAATAATGGCAATCAAGTCTCCGTCCCTGACTTTCGCTTGGCTGATTTCATAGGACTGAAAAATTACTTAGGTGGGCTGAACTGGAATGACCTGACTAAGGGTCAGGTAGGTGGTGATGGTTGCCGATATGATGCTTTCCAGGGCATAGTTCTAGCTGCTCAGTCAAATTATGTTCCAAATAGGGAAATCAGATCAAACAAAAATGATCCTAAATGGATGAACAATAGATTAAAATATCTGATTGGTCAAAAGAGAGGCATATATAGGCAAATCAAAAGAGGAGAGGGGCAATTAAGAAATCGATATATTCAGTTAAAGAGAGAAATAAAAAAGGGAATTAGAAAAGCAAATAGAGATTATGAGGTTAAAGTTGCAAGAGAATCGAAGACTAACCCAAAAGGATTCTTTCAGGTATACAGAAGTAAGATCAGGGACAAGATAGGCCCACTCAAAAGTTCCTCGGGTCAGCTCACTGACAGTGATAAGGAAATGTGTAGAATTTTTAACACATACTTCCTCTCAGTTTTTACACAGGAGGATACCAGCGATATTCCAGTAATGATAAATTATGTAGAACAGGACGATAATAAACTGTGCACTATTAGGGTCACAAGTGACATGGTCCTTAGGCAAATAGATAAATTAAAACCTAACAAATCCCCAGGCCCTGATGAACTGTATGCAAGGGTTCTAAAGGAATGTAAAGAGGAGCTTAGCACACCTTTGGCTAATCTTTTCAACATATCACTACAAACTGGCATGGTGCCAGATAAGTGGAAAATGGCAAATGTGATACCTATTTTCAAAACAGGTGACAGGTCCTTAGCTTCGAACTATAGACCAATAAGCCTAACCTCCATAGTGGGAAAATTTATGGAATCAATAATTGCCGAGGCAGTTCGTAGCCACCTTGAAAAGCATAAATTAATCAACGAATCTCAGCATGGTTTTACAAAGGGGCGTTCCTGCCTTACGAATTTATTAACTTTTTTCACTAAGGTATTTGAGGAGGTAGATCATGGTAATGAATATGATATTGTGTATATGGACTTCAGTAAGGCTTTTGACAGGGTCCCACATCAGAGACTATTGAGGAAAATTAAAGCACATGGAATAGGAGGAGAAATTTTTTCCTGGATAGAGGCATGGTTGACAAATAGGCAGCAGAGAGTTTGCATAAATGGGGAGAAATCAGAGTGGGGAAGTGTCACGAGCGGTGTTCCACAGGGGTCAGTGTTGGGCCCCCTGCTGTTCACAATCTACATAAACGACATAGATGAGGGCATAAAGAGCGACATCGGCAAGTTTGCCGATGACACCAAAATAGGCCGTCGAATTCATTCTGACGAGGACATTCGAGCACTCCAGGAAGATTTGAATAGACTGATGCAGTGGTCGGAGAAGTGGCAGATGCAGTTTAATATAGACAAATGCAAAGTTCTAAATGTTGGACAGGACAATAACCATGCCACATATAAACTAAATAATGTAGATCTTAATATTACGGATTGCGAAAAAGATTTAGGAGTTCTGGTTAGCAGTAATCTGAAACCAAGACAACAGTGCATAAGTGTTCGCAATAAAGCTAATAGAATCCTTGGCTTCATATCAAGAAGCATAAATAATAGGAGTCCTCAGGTTGTTCTTCAACTCTATACATCCTTGGTTAGGCCTCATTTAGATTATGCTGCACAGTTTTGGTCACCGTATTACAGAATGGATATAAATTCTCTGGAAAATGTACAAAGGAGGATGACAAAGATGATCCCATGTATCAGAAACCTTCCCTATGAGGATAGACTAAGGGCCCTGAAACTGCACTCTCTAGAAAGACGTAGAATTAGGGGGGATATGATTGAGGTGTATAAATGGAAGACAGGAATAAATAAAGGGGATGTAAATAGTGTGCTGAAAATATCTAGCCTAGACAGGACTCGCAGCAATGGTTTTAAGTTGGAAAAATTCAGATTCAGGAGGGATATAGGAAAGTACTGGTTTGGTAATAGAGTTGTGGATGAGTGGAACAAACTCCCAAGTACCGTTATAGAGGCCAGAACGTTGTGTAGCTTTAAAAATAGGTTGGATAAATACATGAGTAGATGTGGGTGGGTGTGAGTTAGACCTGATAGCTTGTGCTACCAGGTCGGTTGCCGTGTTCCTCCCTTAAGTCAGTGTGACCTGACCTGACTAGGTTGGGTGCATTGGCTTAAGCCGGTAGGAGACTTGGACCTGCTTCGTATGGGCCAGTAGGCCTTCTGCAGTGTTCCTACACTCTTATGTTCTTATGTTAACAGGCCTGCTGCAGTGTTCCTCCTTTCTTATGTTCTTATGTGTCAGCCTGTTAATATCTGTAACTATAATAACTGGAAATTTTCTCTCATTGTTATAAAATAATTCGTATAGCACAAATTTCTATAATTGCATCAAGATGCATTTATTTAATGTGTGCTATCAAGACCATTGTCTTCAAGAGGGAGCTGGACAGATACCTGAAGACGGTGCAGGATCAGCCGGGCTGTGGTTCGTACGTTGGATTGCGTGCGGCCAGCAGTAACAGCCTCGTTGATCAGGCCCTGATCCACCGGGAGGCCTGGTCGTGGACCGGTCCGCGGGGGCGTTGATCCCCGGAATGCCCTCAAGGTAGACTCCAGGTATATATATATTATATTATATTATATATATATATATATATATATATATATATATATATATATATATATATATATATATATATATATATATATATATATATATATATATGTCATGCCGAATAGGCAGAACTTGCGATCTTGGCTTAAATAGCAACGCTCATCTTGCCATATAGGACAAGTGAAAATTTGTGTATGCAAAAATTTCGCCAAAATCATTCTGAACCTAACGAAAAAAATATATTTGATTGTGTTTGTTTAGTATTAAATTACTGTAAACGCATTTAAAATATATTTAGTTGGGTTAGGCTAAAATAAATTGCTCTTGTTATAATAAGGTTAGGTAAGCTTTCTAAGATTCTTTTGGTGCAAAATTAAAATTTTTTGCATGAACATTAATGAAAAAAATATATCTTTAAGCGTATAAGAGAAAATTTCAGAAAGGACTTAATTTTAAATGAGTTCTTGCTAATTGACCAGTTTTACATATTCGGCACGACATATATATATATATATATATATATATATATATATATATATATATATATATATATATATATATATATATATATATATATAATATATATATATATATTATATATATATATATATATATAAACTTGCAAAGTTTTGCGTACGTGTTGAAAATTATTTATTTGTATTATTATTATCAAAAAGAAGCGCTAAGCCACAAGGGCTATACAGTGCTGCAGGGTAGGGAAGGAAGCGAGGGTATTGGGCGGCAGAAGGAAGGAGGGATGATCAGTAGGTTACAGAAAGCAGCGGGGCAGGGGATAGTACGGGGGTAGAGGGTAGCAAGAGATTGAGGTAGAAAGGGCTGAAGGTATCAGAATTTGTGAAGTAAGTCAGTTGTTGTCAAAAAGTCAATGAGAGAGTCTGGATGAAAGGTGGGTCCATCAGCGAGAAGGGAAGGTAAAGAGAGCAGCAGAGCGAAGACGACGACGGAGGTAAATTCTGCGTGCTCGTTGATAAAGTGGGCAGCCCAACAGAATGTGGCTGACTGATAATGGAACTTGGCAATTCTCACAGAGAGGAGCAGGGCGCCTCTCCATGAGATATCCATGAGTAAGACGAGTATGGCCAATGCGAAGACGGGAGAGAGTAGTCTCCCAACCTCGACACTGGTGATAAGAAGATGGCCAGTAACCTATACTCGGTTTAATAGATTGAAGTTTGTTACCGAGCATAGTAGACCAACGTTGTTGCCAACGGGTGTGAAGGTGGGAAGATATTGCAGCAAAATAGTCCGTAAATGGAATACCTCTATATGAAACTGGTAGGTCATGTACTGCTGACAGCGCAGCAGTGTCTGCCTGTTCATTGCCCTGTACGTCAACATGGCCAGGGACCCAACAAAAAACAATATCTTTATGCTTGGTAAAGATGCAGCATAGCCAAAGTTGGATACGGAGGACTAAGGGGTGAGGTGTATCAAATTTCTGTATAGCCTGTAAAGCACTAAGGGAGTCTGAGACAACCACAAATGATGACACAGGCATAGATGCAATACGGATAAGTGCTGCAAGGATGGCATACAATTCAGCAGTAAAAATACTAGCCGAAGATAGTAAATGCCCTTGTACAATGCTGTCCGGAAACACTGCTGTGAATCCTATGCCGTCAGAAGACTTAGAGCCATCTGTGTACACAGCAATGGCATGAGAATGAGAGTGGAAGTGGTCAAGAAAAAGAGAGCGGGAAGCGACCGTAGACAGTTGGGCTTTCGAGCAAGGGAGTGAGAAAGAACAGACTCGAACAGCTGGAACTTCCCAGGGGGGTAGGGAAAAGTGAGATGCTACATTAACATAGAAAGGTGGTAATTGAAGAGAAGACAAGAGCGAATGAAGGCGAAGAGAGAAGGGATGGAGTAAACATTCTGTAAATGGAAGGATTGTGGAGATCATGAGAACGTACATAGTAGCGAAGGCAATGGGCAGCACGGCGATCGGATAAGGATGGAACGTTTGCTTCTGCATAGAGGCTCTCAACAGGGGAAGAGCGAAAAGCACCAAGGCATAAACGTAATCCTTGGTGATGAATGGGGTTAACGCTAGAGAGAGTAGCAGGAGATGCTGCTGAATAAATCTGGTCACCATAATCAAGTTTCGATAAAATGAGGGTGGAATGTAGGCGAAGGAGGGTTCAACGATCAGCTCCCCATGAAAGATGAGCAAGGGTTTTTAATAAGGCTCAGCCGGCTGTGACAAGTTGCCTTCAGAGAGGTAATGTGAGGTTTCCAGGATAACCTACGGTCAAAGAGGAGGCCCAGAAACTTGACTGTATCACGTTCAGGGATACGGAAGCCATAGAGGTACAAAGGATGATCGGAGATGACAGAGCGTCTAGTGAAAGTAATTTGGTGGGTTTTAGTGCTGGAAAATTTAAACCCATGTGTGGTGGCCCAATTGGAAACATGGTCGACCGCATGCTGGAGAGAAACTGTAATGAGGCAACAGTCAGCGCCTGCACAGGCAATAGCGAAGTCATCAACATAGAGTGATGACCAAATATTTGATGGAAGACTAGAGGCCAAATCATTAATAGCAAGGAGAAAAAGTGTTGTGCTCAGAACACATCCCTGGGGGACACCTTCAGCTTGGATAAAGTCCCGGGAGAGCACATTATTAACCCGAACACGGAAATGTCTATCAGTTAAAAAGGTCTTAAGGAAGGATGGTAGATTGCCTCGGAGGCCTAAGGAGTGGGCTTGGGCCAAAATATTATACCTCCAAGTTGTGTCATATGCCTTCTCAAGGTCAAAAAATATGGCAATAACTGAGTGGTTATTCGCAAAGGCATTGCGAACATACGTATCCAAGTGTAGTAAGGGGTCTATGGTAGAATGTCCCTTACGAAAGCCATATTGACGAGTGTCTCTAAATACTACACTAAACGTCTGTTTACCAGGTGTTCCATCACTTTGCAAACTGCACTAGTAAGAGCAATGGGACGATAGTGGGAGGCTTCATGTCCCATAGTGCCTGGTTTGCAGAAAGGGAGAACAATGGCAGATTTCCACAGCTGTGGAAGAACTCCTTGTGACCAAATAAGATTGAAAAGGCGTAATAGGACTGCAAGGGCTGACTGATGTAAATGTTGTAGCATGCGAATATGAATGTCGTTGGGCCCAGCTGCCGATGATCGGCAAGCTGAGAGTGTTGCCTCCAGTCCTGAAGTGTAAAAGGCACATTATACTGTTCTTCTCTGAGAGAAGAAAAGTCCAAGGGTGCTAACTCTCTGGCAAACTTTGAGGAAAGAAACGAGGGGCATAGATGGAGCCCCTGAGAAATACGGACCAGATGATTGCCAATTTCATTGACAACATCTAGTGAGTTTGCTATATCAACACCAACACCGGCAACCCGCAGTACAGGAGCCGGGTCAGGAGAATATGTACCGCTCAGTTTTCGTACTGTTTTCCAGACTGCACTCATAGAGGAAGCAGAGGTGATGGTGGAGACATAATCTCGCCAGCAAGTGCATTTAGTGTCATGGATGACACGGCGAGCGATCACACGCTTCTGCTTAAAATCAAGAGGTCTCTCCATGGTTCTATTGTACTGGTACTTGCCCCATGCAGCGCGTTTCAAACGTACTGCACGAGCACAAGCAGGAGATCACCAAGGCACGCATTTCTGAGAATGCCTGCCCGACGTTTGGGGTATAGAATGAGAAGCTGCAGTTAAAACGGAGGACGAGAAGAGGTGTAAAAGCTCATCAATGGAGGACGAAGAAGGAACCTCACTAAAAACAGTTAGTTGTGAGTCAAGGTTCCAATTTGCTTGATCAAATTGCCAGTGTGGGATACGAAGAGGTGGTGAATATGAAGGGGAAGTAAGAATGATTGGGAATTGATCACTGTCATGTAAATCCAGGAGAACAGACCAGGTGAAGTCTAATGCGGCGGAGGAAGAGCAGACTGAGAGATCGATGCAAGAGAGAGTGTGAGTCCGAGGATCAAAATGGGTGTGAGTACCTGTATTTAAAACATGGAGGGGGTGGGTGGCAAGAAAAGCCTCTTAACTGAATGCCACGGGAATCACAGTGAGACCCCCCCCCAGAGGAAATGATGGGCATTAAAATCGCCAAGTAACAGAATCAGTGGTGGTAATGACGAAACAAAGGCAATATCCGGAATAGATAATGCCCGAGAAGGAGAGAGATATAAAGAACAGAGCGTATACCACCTATGCAAGTGGATACGGGCTGCTGTGTAATGCAGCGAAGTACGAACAAATAGCAGATGGTACGGAATATCAGTGCGTAGAAGAAGGGCACTTTCATTAAAGGTCCCATCAGGAAAAGGATCTGAAGAATACAATAAATTATAGCCTGAGATGGGAGAGATAACAGCAGAGTGTAATTTTGATTCCTGTAAGCAAACACCAACAAGGGAAAACTGGGAGAGTAACATCTGAAGCTCACCCCGATTACCCCTGAGGCCGCGTATATTCCACTGTAAATAGGCCATGATTGGCAATGATAAAGATACTTGAAATCCACAGGTAAGGGTTCCTACGGACTAGAGGGGTTAGAAAAGTCCACATGCGGAGGCAGCGGAAAACGTTCAAGCAGCGAAGGAACGGTGTGCTGTGAAGAAAAGAGTTGCGCAGATGGAGGAGAGGAGAGAGAAGGAATAGAGGGTGGATCAGTGTCCATTGACGGTTTGGTCTCTGCAATATATTCAGAGATTGCTTCAAGTGTTTCGGAATTCAGAGACATCGTATGGGAGACAATATTGGAGATGGTAGGGGGAGGATGAGTAAAGATTGGAACTGTAATGGACTGTACCAAGGTAGGGATGGGGCGAAAGGGTGCAGGGAACTGGAGAAGAAGTGTGGAAGGGGATAGAAGAGGCAGAAACCTGGGAGGTGGCAGAAGAGGAAGAAACTTGGGAGGGAACAGGGGAGGTAGGTATAGTACGAGGAGGAGGGTGAACCTCTACACTTGTAACAGAGCCAGTGAGAGGGAAAGAACCCGGTACAGAGACAGGGAAGGTAAAATGAGGGGTGGAAGAAGGGAAGAAGGGGTTGAAGGACCTTTTTTTGACTTCTGAGAAGTAGAGGGACGATTGGGAGGAGGTATTGTACGAGGTCTCGTCGATACTGAGGCTTGTGAGGGAGAACACGAAGAAGCGAGAACAGACTGAGGCATTGAAGTAGGGACGTCTGAGCCTAGGACAGCAAAAAGAATTAGATACAGGAGTGACTATGGGAGAGGTAACCACAGAGGAGGCTGCAGAAGATGGGACCCCAGAAGTGGGGGGACGTTCTGAAACACGGGAATAAGAAACACGAGGTAGTTTCCCTTGGAGGCGGAGATGAGAAACTGCCATGGCATAAGGGAGACCTTCTGCCTCTTTGAGGTAACGGATTTCCCGCTCATTTAAGTAGACTTGGCAATGGCAAGAGTACGAAGGGTGAGCCTCATGACAATTAAGGCAAGAGGGAGGTCGATTGCAAGACATATTAGAATGGTCATCGGCACCACAGACTGGGCATTCGGCTATGGATCTGCAATATTTCGCTGGATGGCCAAATTGCCAGCAATTTCTACACTGTTGCGGTGTAGGGATCACCTTTCGAACTTGTAACCGATGTCCTGCTACATAAACTGAGGATGGGAGATCACGGCTGTCAAAAGTTAAGCGAGCCACATTGCTAGGGTATCGTCTCCGCCCGTGGGCAGGAAGAACATAAGTGTCTACCTTGAGGATTGGGAGATCTTGGAGTTCCAGCTGTTCAAGAATGTCATTGCTACATGTCTGGAAATTTTGTTGAACTATGGTATGGGGCAGAATGACGGTACCACTACAAGAATTGAGGGAATGATATTTTTCAATAGTGACAGGAACAGTATCTATATGGGAAAGAAGAGAAAGATCATGAGCTTGGGTAGCATTCTGTACAGTGATGATGCACGTACCGCTCTTAATTAAGAGCATGAAAAGAAATATCTTTACCAACATGGCGTAGGAGTGCCTTGCCAATACTGTGGTCGGAAAGATAGGCGGTAGAGGAAGTCTGTCGTAAAGTGAAGAATTTAGTCCATTGTGCAG
Source organism: Cherax quadricarinatus (assembly GCF_038502225.1). Classification (NCBI taxonomy): domain Eukaryota; kingdom Metazoa; phylum Arthropoda; class Malacostraca; order Decapoda; family Parastacidae; genus Cherax; species Cherax quadricarinatus. Next base: position 4,838,060 of record NC_091343.1, on the reverse strand, counting down.
TCTGAAACTGAGCGTGGAAAGGAAGTGCAGGACGTGTCGATCTTTTCTGAGAAGAACGAGAAGGTGGAGAAGTATCATCAGCAGGTAATTGTCATTGGCGTTTAGGCGTGGGACCAGAGTTGGTCCTACGTGGAACGGGCCGGCGATTCGAAAATTGCCGCACCGTAGAGGGAGAGGCCGGAAGCATAGTCAAAGGAGAGCAGAGGTCAGATAAATCAAAGGAGTCAGTCGAGACCTCAGTACCTGAAGCAGGTGAGGAAACAGCACCGGCAAGAGGTACAGAGGCATGAGGAGTGTCCGAAGAGTGGTCCAAAGACGAGGCGGGGTTAGAATGGGGTGCGGTATCAAGAAGGGGCCTGGGGGTACCAGGTTTATGGACTGGGGCTGCCATGGTTAGGTTACTTCTTTCTTTTTGTTTTTAAGAAAAAAAAAGAAAGAAGAAAAGAAAAGAAAAAGAAAAAAAAGAATAAAAAAAGGGGGGACTGGGGAGGGATAGTTCCTAGGAGGAATGAAAGGGCCAGAAATCTCCCTCCGCACCCAAGAGGACCTCAGCACAGCAAGTAGCGTAGATGCAGCATGGAACCCGTGGCATACTCTACCCATCATGCCAGTAAACCAGCAATCCAGGATAGCAACCTCACATCTGCTGAGCTACCTCGGTGGACAAAAAAGAGTGCGGCCAGATATCCGCCACAAAGCATACCTCCTTCGGCCACCACCCCCGGAATCCGAAAGGTGGCTTCCAGAGATACACCCGTCGCCTGAAAGACACCCAAAGCCACTCTCCGGAATACCATTCCACGGCAAACTACGCCACTGCCAAGAACCTCAACCGAATGGGATGGACCCCGGTACCCTTTCCCCTACCTAGGAACTAGTGCGCCTGTGGGAAAAATCCCAAAGGCCAAAAAGAGGAAGGGCAAAAGGGAGGGGTGGGGAGGGGGAGGAGGAAAGGGAAAAGGGGAGGATGGGATATGGAAGGGGGGATTGGGGGGTAATTAGGTTCGGTCTGAGGAAGGAGACCGACAGGTCTAATTCCTCAGACCAAGAGCCTCTTCACCACGCCAAGGAGCCCCCCTTGAAGAGGTATTTATTTGTAGCTACAAGAGTAGGGCTGTTCTCGTGGTGTCCCATCTTTAGTAATTTTTCATGCATTTTTAATTCCATTGGTATTATTATTATAATAAAAAAGAAGCGCTAAGCCACAAGGGCTATGCAGCTTTCCATTGGTAGAGATGTGCTTTAAATTAAATCTTCATCAGAGTACAAAACAAATTCTGGCCACAAAATAGAGCAAAACACCAACGTCAAAGACCTGGGAGTGATCATGTCGGAGGATCTCACCTTCAAGGACCATAACATTGTATCAATCGCATCTGCTAGAAAAATGACAGGATGGATAATGAGAACCGTCAAAACTAGGGATGCCAAGCCCATGATGACACTTTTCAGGTCGCTTGTTCTATCTAGGCTGGAATATTGCTGCACACTAACAGCACCTTTCAAGGCAGGTGAAATTGCTGACCTAGAAAATGTACAGAGAACCTTCACGGCGCGCATAACGGAGAGAAAACACCTCAGTTACTGGGAGCGCTTGAGGTTCCTAAACCTGTACTCCCTGGAACGCAGGCGGGAGAGATACATGATTATATACACCTGGAAAATCCTAGAGGGACTAGTACCGAACTTGCACACGAAAATCATTCACTACGAAAGCAAAAGACTTGGCAGACGATGCAACATCCCCCCAATGAAAAGCAGGGGTGTCACTAGCACGTTAAGAGACCATACAATAAGTGTCAGGGGCCCGAGACTGTTCAACTGCCTCCCAGCATGCATAAGGGGGATTACCAACAGACCCCTGGCAGTCTTCAAGCTGGCACTGGACAAGCACCTAAAGTCGGTTCCTGACCAGCCGGGCTGTGGCTCGTACGTTGGTTTGCGTGCAGCCAGCAGCAACAGCCTGGTTGATCAGGCTCTGATCCACCAGGAGGCCTGGTCACAGACCAGGCCGCGGGGGCGTTGACCCCCGGAACTCTCTCCAGGTAAACTCCAGGTAAACACATCTCTTTGCTCGGGAATCGAACCCGGAACCTTTCCGTTGTACGCTGGACGATGTGTATCTTGCGACTGGAAGCATTAAGACGGTAAAATATATGAAAGGATCTTTTCACTATGAAATATCTGCTGTTTAAAACATACTTCAGTATAGTACTAACTTGGTGTAAGGTGATAACACAAACATAGAGCAATATTTTCAACGTACTTGAGGAGCAAAGATAAAAGTTGGGTACAGGTGTGGATGGCAGGAAAGGTGTGTGGGCTGGGTAGGTCAAGGAGTCAGTACGAGCACCTTCATAATCTTAATGTTGGGTACAACCTTGTACAACATTAACTGCTGTTGTGTACAACTCCGCCGTCTCTGCGGTGATGACTCATTTGAGGTCAGTAGATTTAGAAATCAATCGTAGCTCATCGTGCATACAAGATAATATATACCGTTGTTGTTTGGGAGGTGTTGAATACCCAACACCGTCACTGGCACCCATCCAATACCTGTGTTCTCCAGGCGGGCTTTCCGTTAACCTCTGCTGTCTTATAAGAAACTGTGACCCCAGCGGGCTTACCGCTTCTTTATAAATATAATAATAATCCAGAGTTTCGAAACTGTTACATTGTTTTTTGTATTTCTTGTTTA
>NC_091343.1:4812862-4830362 GCF_038502225.1 Cherax quadricarinatus | reverse complement strand
TAGAGTCATGGCTACCGACAGCCAGCAAAGATTGTGCATTAAGGCAAGAATTCTAAATGGGGACTCGTTAAAAAGGTGTGCAAGAGCAGGCCTCGCAGATTAGATTTAGATTTTGCCACAGAAGCGGCTAGTTTATTGTGAACCCCATATCCATCCTGTGGATTGATAGCGAAAGAGCCTATGGATAATGAGACACTAGTGTAGACTCTTCTTTACACCGTTCTTCTTTGTACGTATTTAACCGATGAAGCCACTGTGTGGCTAAACGTTTCCTCTATAAGATACCCATATATTGCATAAGGGACTCATTCTTCAGCTTGCCGGTTTTTTTCAGCCATTTATCACACAGCATATGGATACATAAAAGGCCTAGGCACTATGCCGCAAAAGAGTTAAAGGCGTACATCTGGATTTATATCTACAGTTCGCTTATTTGTTGCAAGCAAATTCAGATAACATATCTAGTATCTTGTTTTCATTAATAAGATATCTTGACATGTATAGGTTATTATACTGTCTATATTCCTTAATAAATGGACAATAAAAGTGTTCAAGATACGGACCATAGGGTTGGCCACATACTTTGTATTTGGTTTGATCCTCGTCTGAGCGTCTGCGAAACTGCTAGAAGTACTTCTAACCAAGCCTAAGCCTGGCTACTACAACATAGTCTGTTCACATTGCAAGTTGCTCAATAAACGTTTTTACATACGTTCATGTCTTCATGGTGAGTGATAATTTGCGCAGACTTGTAACTGCATTCCTATAACATTTTCATTATTTACTTCCCTCTTAATATTGGTTTAGCAGTAGTTGTAGAGGAGTGGAACAAACTCCGAGGTGGCGTCGATGAGACAAGAAACGGAGTTGCTCTAACTCTAGTGCGGGAGAGTTAGACCCGCCTAGCATGGGACAGTATGCCTGATAGTGTTCTTTCATTCTTTTCGTATGTAACCATAATTTTTAATCAGTATGATTTTTTATTATTTTTACGTTCGATAAGTGTACTTCCGCTTGATCTAATGCCAAATTACCATTTCGTCAACGTAGGGGGGGGGGGTTCTCAGTTTACTCCCTTTGTGTTTATGCCCATTATGTTTACATTACAAATAATTACATTCGCTGATTTCTACCATTCGTTAATAATCTCTAAGGGGTCTGTTACAAATATGTCAATTTTCACATGTGTGTGTGTGTAATTTGCGTGGCATTCATTAATCTCATTAAATTACCGGAATAGGATTCGACTAAATGGCGGTAGCCGTATCGAGAGTAGGCACAAAGGAAGTAGATAATGTAGACACTGCAAGTCGACACAAAGGGAGTGGACAAGTCAATTATTAGTAGACAAAATGGAAGTAGATGAGTGTAAATATCTTTTAATTAATTTTGTTCTCAATTTTAATTAAATGCAGTGAAAAGTCATGGTATTTATGCAGGTAGATGTGGGTTTCAGGGTGTGGTATTGCTCTTTCACATACCTGTGCAGGAATATCTTTTTCCCCCACACCTGTGGTTAGAGTGCACCTGCCCCACTCGTCAGCTGATTACTTCCATTAAAACTGTTCATGAACACACACGAATTACTGTGTGAAGATTGCGACCACAATTTATGTAAAGTTGTTTGAATATTAATCACAATACTACGACTGAAGTAATTCACAAGTAACCAACAGACTGGAAGGGGAATTTTCGTTCCATCCTGGACCATTATCGTCACTTGATAGTGATCCAGGTCGCACCGAAACGTAGTCTTAATTTTTTTTATTTGCAGTGTTATTTGGTAGGATGTTTATAGTGGTCGTTAAGTGTTGTACACATACTTGGTGTTGTGCATGTTATGGTAATGTTGATGAGTTATGTAATGTATACATTACTTATGGGTGTTTTATAGACTGTGGTGAATATCATGGGTTTTTATATATACATTGGATTTTGTATAGGCTGGAAGTGTGGTGCATGTTAAAAGTGATGCATACATAATGGGTTTTGTATAGATTATTGATGTATAGATAAGGTTATGAGGAAGGTTTAGATAGGTACTGTGCGATGCTTGACAAGTAGTGCAGTGACGAGCCTTGAGAGAACTAACGGAAGAAGCTGGTTTGGTTAACCCCTCCAGTATACTGAGCTTCCAGGTTATACTGCTCCAATTATGAAGTTTGTGGAGATCTCATAGTTGTGTGTTCAGCGGACTACTGAAATGTACATAGGTAGATTTTTTCTTTTTATGTAGACGTACAGAAATAATAGGAAGGTTTTACACGTAGGAAGGGAAGGAGGCGAACAAGAAAATATTATCTTACCGTAGCAGCAGATTCCTGGCTAGGTGAGTCATACCAGGTGAGCCATCACCACCTACCTGAAACTGGTCGCTGACTCTGCCCATTAAAGTGTTGAGTCATAGCTCTGTGTCTGCCTCTTAATTCTCATCAACCTCATTTCGTGATGCTGCCCTTCAGGTTCTGGTCATATCTACTCTTGAAACTGTGTAGCCTTGACTACCTTAAAACTGGTGGAAACTCGTGTTAGCTGGCTTCTTGGTATTTCCATATTTTCAGTTGAAGCTTACCACGGAGTTTTTATTTTTTACTATGCGCGCACATGTCCGCACGTCCAACAGGTATCGTATGGCTTATTAGTAAGACTTGGCGCACAGCGCAAAGGTCCAGGGTTCGAACTGCGGGCGGGGCAAGTCCTAGGCAAGTAGAATGCACTTGCTTCTCCTGTTCACCTAACCGTAAATAGGAGGTACGTGGGTGTTAGTAAACTTGTAGGTCGCATCAAAAGGGAAAAGTTCACTTGCATTGAATAATGGCAATAATAACGGTAATAGTTATAATTTATTATAAGACAGCACCACAAACAACTGCTCATAGGTTATAATTGTGTACCATATAGGGTGGTACCACCTCTAGAACTGACTGGGAACCAGAGCCTTAAAGAAGAGAACAAGCTTGAGGGAAAACTGGAGGTTTCCACCCGGAGCTGTTTGAATATTTTCATCTACCACCATTTATATGGCATGCTTGTGAACTTTGAAAACAAACTGCATTTAAAAAAAATTTGCATTGGAAAGGAGGGCAACAAATAACGTCAGAGGCTACATCTCAGATACTTCATCAAGCTTCCAGGTGGTGGGTCGTGTGCCCAGAGTGCTGCAGGCATTAATATGCATGTGCTCTTAAAAGAGAAACTATCGTAATGCTTGGTTTCGGGTTGAATTATAATATGATGACTAAGACCTTCAATTCAACTTCTGAAATCATATGGTGGACCAGTTTAGAGCAGCAGTGCTGAGTATTCCAACCTACTTGCCTGCAGTATTACCACTTAACTTCCAAACCCTCTTACTGCCTGTGAGATATGTTTGTAAATAGTATACATGTATCAGTCACACTGTGAGATAATGTACAGTTAGTTCCATAGTGCATTTTCAGAGGAAACCTTTAAAGGGAATTGAAACCTCACCAACGACTTGAAATGACACTCGATGAAATAATAAAAAAAAAAATCAAGATACTTCTCCAGTATATTAATACTAAGGAACAGAACTAGACAAATATAACCCTGGCTGTTGAAAGAATGTGCAGAAAAACTAAACAATCCGCATTGAATTTTTCTTTATATCAGTTGCAAGAAGGCAAACTTGTGGAATACTGAATATGACAGATATCATAAGTTATTAAATAAGAGGAATGAAGTCTTTAAACTATAGGACTGTTTCTGATGAGTGTTGCAGGAAATATTAAATAAGAGGGATCAGGAGCCTTCAACCTTTAGGATTACTAATGGAGGAAATTGAATGAATCACTTGGTGTTCAACGACAAGGAAGTGTTCAATTCAGATCAGCAAAACCCAGTACAGTAAACCTATTAAGCTAGTGCGGTTAGTTAGAAATTATACAGGAACGTAATTGATCGACAGATTGCATTTATGGTCCTTCAAAAAAAATCTTAAGATAGTTCCATAGAAGAGCGTTGTGGATCTACGTAATATAGCAGAACTGCAAACGGCATTGCAGTGGATGAGACCATTTGCTTAATAAGAGGGAGGGGAAGGAAAAAAAACGTCCTTTGGAAATGTCAATAGCTGGGTGACTGTTTTGAGCAAGTGCGCTGCCTCAGAAATGTTCTGAGCCCAGCGCACTAACTGAAATGGCTTGAACTAAGTGGGTAATATTTTAAGGCTAAGATGCACCTACAAAAGCTATCACAACATTACAGAGTAAGAAGAAATAGATAAGGAATATTTGCTTAGGACCACCGGTAAGGAGAAAACGAAATGAAATTTGAGGTAAGAATGAAGCATGCCCAAAAAGCTAAGACATGGTATTTCATAAATATTAGTAGACTGCTGGACTAGAATTTAGGTGGCGGTTGTGCGTGCTAGGAGTGCCAGAGTATCACGATCGCTAAGTATCGGCTAATTGGTATTGGTCTAAAATTGAGCACCAGATCATGAAAAAATTTTGGTATCGTCAATGGTGCGCTACATTCACTGTAAATTTTAACGTGAGTATGCCAACGTAAACACAAAAGTCACGAAGTTTTGATAGTTAAGAATGAAAATTTACACCGAACAGGTAATTCTTTAAATATACGCAGTTGCCCATACACGAATTCTTTAAATATACGCAGTTGCCCATACACGACAGATGACATGGCCCAGGAGGCAGGAACCTGAAACCAGTCTAATGAGGTTCAGGGCCAGAGCTAGGAGTCTGGCAGGTTTATCTTGGTATGGTGGATGCTGCAGCCTAGTGCGTGTGCATCTTGTAGGCACCCGTTGAAATTTGTCATCACGTCTTCAAGGTTGTCTACCCTATTCGTTGAATAGCATGTGTGTGTGTTTAGTTGCCAGAGCTGATATCCTTTAGCAGAATGGTTTTTAACACGGGAGAGTGGGATGCCTAGGTGTAACTCCATCTCCGCCTAGTTGTATATCTAGCTGCTGCTTCAGTATCATTGATAGTTGAGCCGAGACTACCTCTTCCCCGTTTCTGCAACCAGAAATATATGGTTTGAAAGTCACCTCTACCAAACACAACCCTCACACCGTCAGCCCCCCTCCTCCCCATCACACAAGAAGGCCGCGTCTAATTAAAAGTCTACCCTCCCTCGTGCACTGGCCACCCAGTATTAGCTTGGCGTCTTATACGATAAAACTGTTTTCACGTTGTTGGTATCTGGATAACCATACGTGAGCAGCGTAGCGCTTAATATTGTTTGTTCACTTTAAGACATTACAGAAAGTCAGTGCTATGACTAAAATAATTCACTGTAAACCCAAAATTTAGAAAGGAAACTTTAGGTGACGTTGTCTCTCGGGGCTATTATGAAACCTGTCTAACAGTAGTTGAGGACAGACCGAACCGTCGTCTCAAAAGTTTCTCCACATTGTGAACATTAGTAAATTTGTAGCACGAATATAACTGCTGGCGATTCTTTGGGTGACCTGAAATTATCCATTAATTTAACGTGACCATATTTTACCCAAACTTTGGCAGGTTAAGATGACCATCGATTTTTACACATGCGTAGCTGCCTCGTAGCATACTGACAGTTCGGTTCATTTAGATTTTGCCGCCGATGCGGCTAGTTTATTGTGTACCCCATGTCCATCTTGTGGACGGTAGCGCAAGAGCATATGACTGCACAAAAGGCCTAGGAACTAGGCTACAAAATGGTTTACAGGAGTACATCTGATTTTATATCTACAGTTCACTTATCTGTTACTAGTAATTTTAGGAAATTTACATGTCTGGGATCATATTTTCACTAAGATAACTTGACATGTCGCATAGGTTATCATACTGGTTTACAACCAAAATAACCTGGGTTCATTTTGCAGGTAGTGTGATGTACGAGTCTCTCCTGTCACCCGTAATAAATGTTGACCTAGGAGTTAGTTATTGACATCCTTAGCAAATAGTTCTGGAGAACAGGCTCTAGCAAGAGTTGATATGATGGGTCCTGGAGACAGGCAAATACACAACTGCAGATCGTTAAGGATCGACCCCTGTATAGACAAGTAGGTCAGCTCAAAATGAGACGTACATGATCACATGTGAAGGCAGACGTGCACAGCTCTCTCTCCTTGTCCACTGCGTTCTATCACAGTTGTAGGTTTAGCGCTTCTTTCGGGTTATAATTTCTCCTTGTTCAGAATGAGCCAAAAGAGTAGAAGTGATCCCAGAAGGGTCCAGGAGAGTAGCAGCGATCCTAGAACGCTCCAGGAGAGTAGCAGCGATCCTAGAACGCTCCAGGAGATTAGCAGCGATCCTAGAACGCTCCAGGAGAGTAGCAGCGATCCCAGAACGCTCCAGGAGAGTAGCATCGATCCCAGAACGCTCCAGGAGAGTAGCAGCGATCCTAGAACGCTCCAGGAGAGTAGCAGCGATCCCAGAACGCTCCAGGAGAGTAGCAGCGATCCTAGAACGCTCCAGGAGAGTAGCAGCGATCCTAGAACGCTCCAGGAGAGTAGCAGCGATCCTAGAACGCTCCAGGAGAGTAGCAGCGATCCCAGAACGCTCCAGGAGAGTAGCAGCGATCCCAGAACGCTCCAGGAGAGTAGCAGCGATCCCAGAACGCTCCAGGAGAGTAGCAGCGATCCCAGAACGCTCCGGGAGAGTAGCAGCGATCCCAGAACGCTCCGGGAGAGTAGCAGCGATCCCAGAACGCTCCGGGAGAGTAGCAGCGATCCCAGAACGCTCCGGGAGAGTAGCAGCGATCCCAGAACGCTCCGGGAGAGTAGCAGCGATCCCAGAACGCTCCGGGAGAGTAGCAGCGATCCCAGAACGCTCCGGGAGAGTAGCAGCGATCCCAGAACGCTCCGGGAGAGTAGCAGCGATCCCAGAACGCTCCGGGAGAGTAGCAGCGATCCCAGAACGCTCCGGGAGAGTAGCAGCGATCCCAGAACGCTCCGGGAGAGTAGCAGCGATCCCAGAACGCTCCGGGAGAGTAGCAGCGATCCCAGAACGCTCCGGGAGAGTAGCAGCGATCCCAGAACGCTCCGGGAGAGTAGCAGCGATCCCAGAACGCTCCGGGAGAGTAGCAGCGATCCCAGAACGCTCCGGGAGAGTAGCAGCGATCCCAGAACGCTCCGGGAGAGTAGCAGCGATCCCAGAACGCTCCGGGAGAGTAGCAGCGATCCCAGAACGCTCCGGGAGAGTAGCAGCGATCCCAGAACGCTCCGGGAGAGTAGCAGCGATCCCAGAACGCTCCGGGAGAGTAGCAGCGATCCCAGAACGCTCCGGGAGAGTAGCAGCGATCCCAGAACGGTGCAGGAGAGTAGCAGTGACAGTAATTCGCAATTGTCACTGCAGCCATAGTATTAGTCAGATTTTTTCTAGAAATTTAAAATTTCTCTTACTTATAGCAGTTTAAGGTTTTGATGTGTGTATTATATATATAATATATATATATATATATATATATATATATAATATATATATATATATATATATGTATATATGTATATATATGTATATCGGGAGCATGGGGCTTGTAACCCCTTCTCCTGTATTCTTTACTAATTTTTTTTTTTTTTTTTGGGGGGGGCGCCTCTGTGGGATCCGTCAAGTTTGTAGATGTAATATATACACGTTTATATATTAGGAGACGTGGTGGTGGTTTATGCAGTAAGCGGCGATCAGCTATATGATGATTACTTAGGCCGGAGGGCAGAAACAGCCTAGTTGATCTTGTGGTTAGCAGGTAACTCTGACCGGTGGGTGGCAGGTGAGTGACCTGGTGATTGTGTGGTGATTGCCTCCATTTAAATTCAAAAATTTATATCTTTACATAGTATACAATGTGTAGTTTACATGTAGTAAAATGTTAAGCAGAAAGAAAGCCACTAACTTGCATGAACATGTCGGGCAGACAATCGTATTTGTGTCATACTTTTTATTATATTTCTCACTTGGAAAAAAAGTTAATTATGGAGAAAGGCAGGAAAGCACAGTAATTATCAGTTAGGTATTTAGCGAGACCATCTTTATGGTGGGGTAACTGAGGGAGGGAAGACGGGGAGGTTTGGAAAGGGTACTAAAAGGGGGTACTGGTAGAGGGAAGGGTAGTTGTGGTTTACTAGTAGTGGGGAGGGTGGTAGGGGATTATGTCCTTACAGATGGGAGGGTGGTAGAAGGGGTCCCATCAATGGGGAGGGTGGTGGTGGGGAGGGGTGACAGGTTAAAGTGTGTTCAGTGACACCTTCCCACACCTGTCTGTTGATGTCATGCCGAGAGAAGGTATAAATACTTTCTAAGACTGTCATGAGATGTCGACGAGGTAACAGTTGCTGTACCACCACCAGTACTACTACTACTATCATCATGACTTGCTACCTACCTAGTGGGTGTTCCGGGGGTCAACGCCCCCGGGGCTTAGTCCTTGACTAGGCCTTTCGGTGAATCAGGGCCTGATGAACCAGACTGTTACTACTAGCCGCACGTAGTCCAACGTACGAACCACAGTCCGGCTGATCGGGTACTGACTTTAGGTATCTGTCCAGCTCGCTCTTAAAGGCAGCCATGGGTCTATTTCTAATTCCTCTTATGCCTGGTGGGAGACTGTTGAACAGTCTTGGGCCCTGAACACTTAGTGTTTTCTCTTGGTGTATTCATGGCGCCCTTACTTTTCAATGGGGGTATGTTGCATTGTTTGCCAAGTCTTTTGCTTTCGTAGGGAGTGATTTCTGTGTGCAGAAATCACTCCCTGTACTCACTCTTGCCTGCGCTCTAGTGAGTACAGGTCGACTCCAAACGTTCCCAGTAATTGAAATTTTTGACGGAATTTATATGTGCAATGAAGGTTTTCTGAACATTCTCTACATCTGTGATTTTAACAGTCTTAAAGGGAGCTGTTAATGTACAGCAGTATTCCAGTTTAGAAATAAGTGGCATCCCTTGGCATGACATCCCTTGTTTTGAAAGTTTTCATTATTCATTCTATCATTTTCTTCTCAGATGTGAAAGTGACAGTGTTGTGATCCTTGAAGGTGAGATCTGACATTTACATTCCCCAAGCCCTTCACACTTCACACTACTACTACGCTGTATTGTGTGGTTTTTGTATACTGTTCTAGCTATTATTTCCTCCAGTTTTTCATAAGAGTAGTTGAAATTTGTCCTCATTGAACATCATTTTGTTTTTCGTTGCCCATTGGAAAACTTGGTTTATATCTGCTTGGAGATTTACAGTGTCCTCAGTGGAAGACAGTCTTGTGTAGATTCTAGTATAGTCTGCAAAGAAAGACAAGGTGCTGTAGTGCTGCCATCACTACTAACACTACCAAAGCAGCACCAGCAGTTGGAGAAGCAGCAGCAGAAGGAACACCAGTAGCAGAAGCAATAGCAGCTGAAGAAGTAACAACGACAGCAGGAAAAGCCGCCGCAGCCGCCGCCAGGCCACTGACTGGCTGCGGCAGGAAAGAAGAGTAATGAAGCCGGGAAGACTTTCTTTTTCCGATTCCGGTGCCAGGCCGGAAATGACTTCGTGAGTTTGTGTTTAGAACTTCGTGCTTGAAGGAGGAAGAGGAGGATGGAGGGAAAGAAGGAGCAGGAGAAGTGGAAGAGGAAAAGAAGACACTTGAGAAATGTAGGAAGACAATACGTCAACAAAATATACTGTAAGTTGTTAACAAGGACACGAACCGAGAACACCTTCAGCGTTCTCAAGCGGTGCTGATCAGTCTTGGTTTATTACACCAGTAGAAAGTGTTGTTCAGTGCAGACAAGGGCAACCAGGCTTCCATCAGAGACTTAGGTCAGGCTTCCTTACACAGTACACAAATAACCCGCACACAGAAAGAAACTTACGACGATGTTTCGGTCCGACTTGGGCCATTAACTAGTCACACATTAGTGTGACCAGTTAAGTTTCTTTTTTCCTGTGTGCCGGTTATGTGTATTGTTCCACTAACGGTATTGTGCCTTTTTGTTTTCCTTTCACACTATCCTATTTCACCTAGTTGAACTCTTAAAAGGAGGAGGAAGGTTTCTTGATGCTAATGAACGGCTCTTGTTACAAAGAATTGAAGCTGTCCTCTAGCACTCCTTTATATAATAATACTCGCCTAGCAGTAAATCGGTACCTAGGGGTTAGTCTGTTGTGGGTCGCATTCTAGGTACCTAGGAGTCTTGTTTTGGGTTTCGTTCTAAGCACTAAGATGAAAGGATCACAATGGAAACGAGCTAGACTTCATCACATTCTTAGGTTGTTAACTCTGGGTTAATGACCCGAAGAGGGATTTTTTTTTTCGGGGCAGTGGGAAGAGTACTCATGACTGACCAGCAGTATGAACCTTGATCATGTTCCTTGGCAAGTGGTGCTAGCAGCTATCACTCACCCACACACTGGTAATGGAGTAGCTGATGTTACTAATGGAGGAAGGATAAGATACTAATGGGGGGAGGCTAAGGGACTCGCTAATAGAGGAATAAGGTACTCATTTATTAGCTGGATTAGGAGGGATAAGGTATTAGTTAATAGAAAACTAACTGCGAGACACAATAATTGGCTTCACTTTTCCAACAGATAGGCTTTGCTGGATGTTCCGAGTACGAACCAGTTGATCAATACATGGTCTCTGATGTTAAAATTTGTTTTAGATGATTACTAAATAGTAAAGCTGTTGTTGGTTGCCCGTCTGTAGTACAATTGTGTTGTGCTTTTTTAAAGTTAGACCCGGTAGAGAACTTCAAGAATATTAGAAGTATACGTAACCACGAGGTCACTGACGTTTATTTGTTGTTGACGGAGCTTCTAAAATTGCTTGAGGTATGTGTAAGCAGGACTGGTTGAGGTTCATCAGTAGACATGATAAACCACGAAACGGGTGGGGGTTTGAACCCTTGGCAAGTGAGTCTAGATATGATAATTACTTTGCTAGAAGCGAGACCAAGAACTAGAGGTCAGAACGTGAAAACCCGAAGTGGTAGTTACAGTAGTCAATTACGCTTGTGCGTAAGGTCGAGGTTCACTTATTCTTTACCTGTAAAATCAGATAAAAGAAGGTAAGTTGATTGTAAGCTCTAATAGGTGGTGTAGTTTTTTCCTATTTGATCGGCAAGAAAGATTACCTACTTTCTTCTGAATTAAGAGTAATTTCATTAAGAAAATGGTTGACGTGATCATTGTTGGGCAGAACCACATCTTTCTATAATTGTCAACTAAGTATTGAGGTTAATACTGAGTGAAGGCTAAGACAGCAGCAACTAGGCACCTCTCTCCCTCCTTGACTCCCACCACTCAAGATGTCATCAGAAGGACCTCTGACCTCTCCCACCTCCTTCCTCCCCACCAACACCACGCGCCCTTCCTCTCCAGAAGATTCTCGCACCACTTGTGCTACTCGTTAGTAAGTTTATTTAGACACAGGTACACATAAGTACAATTATTACACATAATGTAAATTGCCTAGGATAACTCCCAAAAAGTCGGTGACTTGTTTCCATTGGGGATATTGTTTCTTGGTGCTGGTAGCCACCATTTCTTTTTAATTTGCTTCTTCGTGGTTAACTGTACGTTTTTAGAGGCTTTTGTAATGTAACCCAGTGTAACCTGAAATAATGTAAGTTGCAGGGAGTGTTGACAACTTGGTGTTGGGAATCTCTTAGGAAAAAGAGCACAAGTTGTCTCACATTGGCTACGTGGGAAAGCATGACACACGTGCCGCTCCCACGTGACTCAACTATCACACTTCTACCACTTATTACACTTCTTGTTCTTGTTCCTCTTACAATTTTCTTGTTATTACCACACTTGTTCTTTGTTTCATTTCACATATTTCTCTTACTCGTCTCATAAATTTAGTCATTATATTGCTGTGACGTTGAATTAATGCTATTAAATTTTTGCCTTTACGACTGTCCTGGAATCACATCTTTTAGATTTACTAAATGACTTGACAATTTTGTAGAAAGAACAGGTGAAGCAAGAGAAACACACAATAACCAGGTAACCAAGAAAGCTTTCACTTGTTAGTGAAGAATGCTTGTTACGCTGGAACATGTCCAAAACACAAGTCAGAACTCGGTTATTTCTCTTCCCTCCCTCATCTCCCAAACACCAACTAAGTTGCTTGGTAGTCAAAGAGATCGTCGCTCAACCAAGAGGTTAGGTTAGGCAAGATTTGTCAGAAAAGAGAACCAAGAAGTCCTGGGTTGCAGTCCCCACTCTTTGAAACGTTGAAGCAAGTTTCCTTACGTCCCTGCTGCCGCTGTTCACATAAAAATAGGTAATGAGCGTTTGCAGGCTGTTCTGTGTCGCATTCTGGGGAAATTTACTGCCAATGTTATATTGATGGACGAAATGTGTAAGAAATTCCAGACCTGCTGGAAGTATTGAAGTACTGTATTTAACAAATAGTAACTACACAGAATACTTGCAGTGTACTCACTTAAGTGGAGAATGGATACTTTATAATATATACATGGAACTTCTCGGATAACTAGCAATAAGTACTTGAGCCAAGTTTCAAATATACACAATACCATAGCTTACTGGAGTGAGGTCAGGGAGGAACCAAGTAAAAGTGGCCCAAAATTCAACCTTCCAGCAGATATAACAAATGTTACCAAAAGTCCAAAGGTAGACACTTCAGGAGGAAAGTGAACTACCTCACTCAAGTACCAGGTCAGATGCCAGGGTGTGATGGTTATGCAGACTTCGGGCTGCTATAAGCAACATCCTCCAGGTATCCTGGTTGGCCAGGCCTGAGACCAGGCTGTGAAGTGCTACAGGTATCATTGTCACCCTCTTTTTCCTTCATCCCCGGCACTATGTATTGTTTCTAAAATAAGTGTTAGTTATAATGGC
Source organism: Cherax quadricarinatus (assembly GCF_038502225.1). Lineage (NCBI taxonomy): Eukaryota > Metazoa > Arthropoda > Malacostraca > Decapoda > Parastacidae > Cherax > Cherax quadricarinatus. The sequence continues at coordinate 4,817,537 of NC_091343.1, read as the reverse complement.
TGCCGTGTGTGGGGGGGGGGGATTTCTCTAGCATGCTTCTACCTTCCCTCTTTTCACCTTCTTAATGGCTTGGTTCCGCAGGCGGAAATAGTCGCTGTCTGTGGCTGTGTTTAGCATTACCTGCTGATTTTTCCCCTGCTGCTGCTGTTGCTGCGCCGCCGCCGCCGCCGCTGCTGCTGCTGCTGCTGCTGCTGCTGCTGCTGCTGCAGCAGGGCGTGTGACTCCGGTTTATCTCATTTGTGTCTGGGCAGTTAGAGGGGGGATCCTGGGGAGGCTAATATTTTCTTGGTCTGGGGAAAATAGCTCCTGACTTGCCAGTCATGTGATGACCTGATGAATAAAACATTGAAACACCTGGGTATACTTAGTCTGAATACGTTTTGCCAACTAGTGGAATTACTAATTCAATGGAGAGAATATTTGAAGGTGATGAAACTGTAGAAAGTAAAAGACAGGGGAATGACTCCCTCAGTCTAAATGTTCACTGTAATCTTGATGAATTTAAAGCGAGGCCCGGTCATGGATCGGGTCTCGGGGGCGTTGACCCCCGGAACACTTGTATAGGAGCCAGGTGCGGTGCAGCAGGTGAAGGTATCGTCATCGTGGGTGAGACCCACTAGTGGAAGTAGGTCATGCCCAAGTATTAGATTACGACCTTCCGCGAGTGGGCCCCGTCCACGTGACGATGTCTTCCACTGCTACACCTCATCTGGCTCCTATATAAACGACTATCTTCCTGCCTATGCTTCCAGCTCGTCCTCTTAACCACAAACATGGCACTGTTGTAAAACAGTGAAATTGATGGTTGTTGAAGAGTTGAAATATGAGTTACAAGAGTCGTGCGCAGTGGTTCCCCATTTTCTGTTCACGCTGCACACTATTTTATCATTTTTTTATCTCAGTTTTTTCCGTTGTGACCCAGTTCAACATAACCTAACGTAATCTTAGAACCCTATGTGAAAGCGTGACAGCAGGAGTTGATGCTTCAGCTTCAAGACTACGGTGGTGGACACCATCACCTAAGTGTACATGAATGGTATACAATACCGACAAGATGAAGAATCAGACACACGTGCGACATCTGGGTATTTTTATTTGTAGACGTTTCGCCAACCAGTGACTTTATAAGTACAAGGATATGCGAAGAATGTAGAAATGTATGCAATAAGAGAGGTAATCAGTCCTCTTACCAACTCTAAGGCTGAGGGACTGATTACCCCATCTTTTGTATATAGTTCTACAATCTTCACATTATGTCCATGTATTGATGAAGCCACTGATTGACGAAACGTCTACAAATAAACATAACCAGATGTCACGTTTAATTTTTCACCATCTAGGCTGAGGGACTGATTACTTCGTCTAATACTGTATCCCGTTTAAACACCTTCAAGAAACCTCTGGTATGTATTGATAAAGCCACTGGTTGGTGAAATGTCTTAACAATGAAGATGCCCAGATGTTACACACATCTTGTTCATTTTGTCGGTATTATATACCATTACTGTCAGTACATGTGATGATCCGTACTGGAAGCAGCCGGTGATGTACTAGTGACAGAGATCTATCGCCACATAAAATGAACGTTCACATTGTTTGCTGCTAGTACACATTTGTCAGTGTCATGGGTGTTGATGTTTGGTAATGACTGTGTGGCATCTCACTCACATTAACGAGTTTGCCATTCGTGTATATTGTCTTAAGCTACTCTGTAGTAATATATACCCACTAATTGAAGGTGACTAGTTTACCATCCTTGGAAAGTACTACTGACCTATCATGAGTGGGGAAACTACTGTCTGTTAAGTATTTTGCACACAGGAAGACTGGGAGACCACTTCTTCGTCTTGGTAATACATGTACTTGCATTTGGCATACACTTCAGCTTTGTTTTCTTGTAAGTATATTAAGATCTTATTCCTGTAATATTTTTTTCCAGTTTAGATCTGGTTAGAGAGCAGGTCCCGGAGAAGGGAGGGAGGGAGTCTCCTGAAACCATTAACAGATATACAGGAACATTGTGTAAACAGCGCTCCGTCAGTGGATGTTCTTCACAGAGCTCATGTACGATGAAAAATACACAGATGCAATACACTGCGATCCTTTGACTACGTTTCACCTACACTGTGGGTTTTATTAAGTCACAAACAGAACGTAATCAATAAAGGATCTCATTATACTGCATTTGTCTAGTTTTTTCATCGTGTGGTGTTTCATAAGATTTATCTCGAGCCCATGCAGTAATCTATGATTTACTTGGCACTTTGGAGCTGGTCATCGTATGTTTGACCCACGTCAGACAGTTTACCCTGGCCAGTATATTGACACAACCTTGGCGACCAGAGACGACCTACCAAGGTTAACGACTGTCGGAGCAAAGCTGTGACTTGACATCATACCAAACCTGCCGTCATAAAAATATATATAGTACCATCAGGGCTAGCAAACGTGTGAACTACCTTGAGGGACTTTAATAACGACACTTTCAAAATGTTTTACATGTATATAAAATCAGTCCTTGAGTATGTAGAGCCAGTGTGAATACCTTACCCAGCACATAGAGGTTTGAGAAAGGTCAGAGGTTCGCCACTTTAGAGTGACAGTAGTTATGTCGGAGAGGCAGTAAGAACTGTGCCTGCTAACACGGGAGAAACAGGACAGGAGACACCACGCCATGCAAGATACACCGTCAGTGTGTACAAGAGTAAACTGACACGGGAGTGATCACAACGAAGGGACGCGCACGCATACGCACTATTGTAACCATAGCATACGTGGACTTAGCTCCACACAAGCTTGGTATCCAGCACCTGAGCACTGACAGCAGGCTCTTCACTTCAGCAGCCCTCTTTGACTTATTGATAGCAATTTTTCCATAGATGATACCCACGGAAGTCTGCTAACACACAGGTACCTGCTACCCACGGCAGTCTGCTACCCACGGCAGTCTGCTAACACACAGGTACCTGCTACCCACGGCAATCTGCTAACACACGGGTAGTATTTAGTTTGCTAAATGGACAGGAGTATAATGAATGGAACTTGCCGGCGAGGAATCTAACCCGAGGCCTTTCGGTCGTGAGCCGAACTGTCTTGCCAGTGAGATACGAGCGAGGGTGAGAATAACGGAGGTGAGGGTGATAGTGAGGGAGCCAGGACCTCAGCAGCGACCTGTCTGTCTGTAACCTTGATTAACACAGCTAGTGATATCCTGGTAGTACTCGGGTGATGCCCGGGTAGTACTCGGGTGATGCCCGGGTAATACTCGGGTGATGCCCGGGTAATACTCGGGTGATGCCCGGGTAACGGAAGATTGTGTTGTTAATCTCATCATTACCTTCATTCTTCCTCAGTGAAAGTTGTTGTTAATGTGAGTACATGACACTTGTAGCCCTCAGCTGGCTCTTGTAGCCTTCAGCTGGCTCTTGTAGCCTTCAGCTGGTTCTTGTAGCCCCAACTGTTACTTTTATCACTCATCCTCGTCTGGCTTCTTAGATTGAGCTGAGAATAATTTTGATGAGAGAATGAGAATATAATTCCACTGTGACCTCACTCACAATTTGGTATGTTTGGAAGAGTTATGCCGGTAAACTTGTCTTATAAAAATAGTGATTGATGCTGGAGAATTGTTATTATACTGGGTTGCCGTTATGACCGTGACCCGACAATTACTACGTAATTACGAGTTAGGGAGGGAGGTAAGGGAGCGCCTTGGTGTTAGAGATGCTGGTGGTCCTGATACAGGTGAGGGAGGGAGAGAGCGAGGGAGAGAGCCTTGGTGTTAAAGAAAGAATCAAGTCACAGTACCGTGACTAGAACAGATAACCCGTACATAGGAGAATGAAACTTCCGACATTTCGGTCCATCTTGGTCCATTAACTAGTCACTGGTTAACGGTCCAAGTCGGACCAAAAGGGCGTCATAATTGTTCTATGAGCGGGTTATTCGTGTGTTGATGTTAGAGCTGCAGGTCGTTCTGATAGTTATAAAGGAACGTATCAGCTGAACATAGGTAAAAATGCTTTAACAATTCTCAAACGGGCGAAATTATTTAGCTTCGGTTAGACGCGCATATTTATCTGGGATCTGGCAGAGTGGCTTAAGTATTGCGTACTTTGATGTAGTGTGCGTAGGTTCGGATCCTGCTGTGGACAGAATGTTTATAGGTAGAAATGTTTGACGTGTGCGTGCCCAGAGTCAGTGTCACGGTGCTGCCCTACAACTTGAAAATGATACAACATTGTTGGCGGTAACAGCCGGGTGAAACATACCTATTATTAGAGAAGCGCTTCTTTCCAGGTTTGTAATGGGGTAAAAGCTTGTTGGTATTACCAGCTTTCTTCTGGTGGCACGTACTTTAGGGGTTAGGAGGAACCACGTGAATTATCCAGCACGCGGGAGGTGGTGGTGGTGGTTGTTGGGTAAGGTTTGTCAGGAAACAGGACAGGTGTTTCCTGACGCGGATCTTAGTCATATGATGACCCGCAGCTTGAGCTTTTGGTCATCTGATCGAGGCCTTCCACTGGCTTACTGGTTCACCCCTTTAAAAATTATGGTTAAGTTATATGGGAGGAGTGCAAAGCCCAACTTGTAAAGTAGCCTATATTTTACAAACTGGGAGCACCCCGTCTACCTTTCTGAAGGGATTCAGGGAAACCGGCAGGCCGGACTTGAG
>NC_091343.1:4755362-4807862 GCF_038502225.1 Cherax quadricarinatus | reverse complement strand
GGTGAACAAACTGAACCTGACAACTGCCTTGGCGGAGAAAATAAGGGGACATGTGATTGTCACACAAAATCTCAAGAGGAATTGGTAGGATAGATAAGGAGATTCTGAATTAAAAGGACTAAGGTCAAGGGGGGACAGATGAATCATAGGGATGAAAGGAAATATATGTTTATATTTGGGGTGGTTGAAAAGCGGAATGACTTGGACGAAGCGGTGGTGGTGGAGGCAAACTCAGCGCCGCGCAGCTTCAATAAAATAAATATGATAAGGCCGAAGAGGTTAGAAATATCTAGGGGGAAAGGGCCAGGAGCAGTCTCTCGATCCCCACAAAAACAACTGGGCGAGTACAGTGTTGCAGCCATGGTCACAGCATGCTGTGACAAACAACAGAGCTAATTGTTTCATCCATGAGGAGTAAACTAACAAACAGTAGGCATATTTCTCCTCTCCAGAGGCCTACTTCCTTATCACAGCCCTGCTGCTCAGGTGTGCTCGTCTAGTAGGCTACTGACCTCACCTTGTTTACCCGGGGTCACCTTATCTAGGAACGAACCTCCTTCAAGGTGAACGCACCATTAATGACTACTCAAAATTTTACTTATTAGTGAATTATTTTACTGTAACTGGATCATTAGGTATATACGTAAACTAAAGTAGGATTTTGTAAATCCGCAAGTGATATTCTTGTGAATATAAATATTCCAATTTCTGACTGATTCCTAGTTTGATAGCATGTTAGAGGTCGTCTCTTGTCTCCAGGATATACGACTGTGGTCAGTCTTTGCTTCCAACTACCGCTAGACATTTCAGTGGTTATATTTTCGTTCTTAATAAAACTAAACTTCACTGACGTTGGAATATACCAGTGTTCACTATAGGAATGACGCACATTCAATAGTAATACAGAAAGAATGGTTGAGCTTCAGCTAGAGACTTCATGCTTCATCAGGTGAAGAGGGTCTCTAGCAAGACTGAAAACAATGGGCTCATTCTTATACATCAGTGTATGGTTGACTCGATTGTTATACAAGTCTTGCTTTCATTATCTTCACATTTCATAGTAGTACTTGCTACTATGAAATGTGAAGATAACTTTTTTTTAACTGTTTTTACCGTCATGAAAAGACTGAACTGTCAGCTGGAGCTGCAGGTTGGCGGTGAGGAAACTTGTGTGGCACTCTGTCCAAGTAGTTCTAGGCTAAACGTTTTCAAGAGTGAAGCACTGTCTGCTGAAAGTGACTTTAGACTTAAGTCTTAAATAGTCTGGTTGACCAGGTAGTCAGCGAAGAACCCTGGAAACTAGCAACAGGTATATCAGAGTGGAAAGGTTCTACATATTTCGGACTCGTAGACCCTCTTCAAAAGATAAAAATATAAGGGTCTTTGAGACCAAAGTATACAGAGCCACTTTGTCTGTGTTCGGTTTAATGCTCGAAAATTCACACTGGAAATAGCATTGTTTAGAGTGTATTATTATTTAGTGGAAATAAATGTTACCAAAAAAAGGTGGCATTCTGATGTATTTTTTATATAGTTAACCAAATCGTACAAATCAGCAGTGTGCTGCAACTTTTACACTCGTGATAGTAACACAGCGGGAATGAAAGATTTTTCCCTGTAATATACCATCACACAGGAGGGGTCATATACATAGGAAGGACCCCGCGTTCTGTGATGTGCTTTCATCTCTAGAATTGTTAACGGGAGATCTACTAGTTGTTTCCTGGCTCTTGTGTTGTGTTCGGGGACTGTTAATAGCTAACCAACGATTATCACTGTTGGTGTGAGAACGGGTTGCCGTAAGTCGTTTTGGGCTACTGTTACGCGTTTCCTGCTCGTGCGTTATTTCAGAAGTTTTACGCTCCTTAGTTTATAGTTGTCGTTGTGTAATATGATCAGAGTTGCATTGTATTTGTGATTACTCTTCTGATTGGTTCCTCGTTTTCTGTGAAGCGTAGTGTATTTTCATGGGTTCTGTTATCTTTTGATTCAAAGGAAACTATCACGATGCCCCATTAGCTCTCTGGTATGTATCTGTTAGGCTAACGTGCTTCCAGGAACTTTTCCGGGTACGAGGCTGATACAGTCTTCTATTTCATATTTAGGAGCCTGAAATCCCTGAGGAAGATAGTATTTGGTACGGGATTTCCAAAATTTTCAAGGCAACTCAATCTTGGTCCATGAATTCCTCCTCTTTCTCTGTCATTATTTTGCCACTTCCTCTTGACTCCTCTTTGTCAGTCATTTCAGTTATTTTTTTTATTTTTAAGTAGTGCAATTTCTGTAATAGTTACGGAAGGAAAGTTTTTGTGAATTTATAATTTGGGGGAGAGGGACGGGAGGAGGGTACGAAGGGGGAGGGTATTTCCGGTACTTGGTGGTATCTGGCTGGCCTCTTGAGAAGGTTGGAGGCAATGATGAGGACTGTAGAAGAGGAAGGAGAAGGCGTGAAGGAAAATGGGAAGTAGAAGAGAACGTGTGAAGTATCGCAATTAAGACGCATGTTTTGATGGTTCAAGAATCTGGCATCAAGACGGATATTAAAGAAAATACAGCGTATAGTAGCAGAGCAGTGGTTACATCTTGATTCGCCAGTACTGCCGGCCCGGGTCTTTTCCAGATGGTGACCCGGCCAATGGTTACACTCTAACACAAGGGGCAGAAAACACGCTACTGTTAGTAGGGCTGGTGGTAGAAAATTTCATTATTATAAATAACTAGTGCTAAATCTGTTTGGGTCATCCGGCTGAAAGGTAGAGAAGATATCCTCAGGGTTATTAACTAAGGAAAAGTCCAAGAAATCCATTAATTAAACTTTCAGTTGTGGTCCTTGCCAGATTGTCACCCAGGAAGGTCGACCAACACCCAGGTCAGTATATATACCTGCTGACTGCTAGGTTAACAGGGACAGCAAGTGTAAGGAAACTAGATCATACGTCTGCAGGGAAGAATAGAGGTTTGACGAGAGGTTAGAGGAGATAGTAATACAGTGTGCAACATCTGGGATATCAGTGTGAAGATGTTTCGCCACCCAGTGACTTCATCAGTTCACTACAGATTACAAACTGAAGACAGTATGAAAATTGACACGTGCAACATCTGGGTATCTTTATTGTAGACTTTTCGCCATCCAGTGGCTTTATCAATACAAATTCTAGGACATAATTTGAAGACAGAACTATATACAAAAGATGAGGTAATCAGTCCCTCAGCCTTGTCGGTATTGTATACCATTCTTGTACAAACTAAAGACGAGGTAACTAAAGGTGCGGTAATCAGTTCCTCAGACTTGATAAATGCTCAACTCCTCAGTCTGAAGCATAGATAGGATTAAACACGTATGAATAGTCACATAAAGTACATCGGTGGAAAGTGGATGGGACCCACAAGTGGTTATGCCCAAGACTTACTTCAGAGGGTAGGAATAGGTACCAAGATTCCACGGTGTTACTTTTTTCTTATGTCTGAGTGTTGAGTGACCTACACTGTCAGAGTATTGTGTAAATGTCACTACTACCACTACTACCTAGTGTTGCTCTGTCACACGAGTATCATTACATTAATGGTATAAAGTACTGGCAGGTTGATGAATATGACGTATGTGTAACACCTGCGTATCTTGAATGTTATGAAGTAAGAGCAGGAAGTGGAGAATTGAGACTCGTTGAGTGGTGAATGGAGGGAAGGGAGGGGGAAGGGAGAGAGAGAGAGGGGGGAGGAGACAGTGTGTGATGAGGGGTCAGAGGGGAAGGAGCGTGATAGAACTTCCCCTTTATTTGACATTCCTCTACAAGTGGGGTTAACACCTACTTCTCACCACCACACTTTTCAGCTCTGTGGTCTAGTGGTACTCACGCTCAGTGGCTTTGCTGAAGTATCTTGCTGCTTCCTCAAGTAATATACTAATGTTCTTGCTATTTACAGAACTGCGGATAGGTTCATAGCTTAGTTACTGCCCCGTCAGTCTTTCATCAACATTTGAAAAATTATTAGAAACTCCAGTAATGGTGGACAATTACATTTGATGAGTTTCTAGGCAGTTTTGTGAGTCATTCTTGTCCAAGAACTGTGACCCCAATTAAGGCAGCTGATATAGTGATAACATGTAGGTCCAAGTGCTGCAGCTCGACCCATACAAACACAGCTCAAGAGCTACACCCACCACCAGTGTTACCACCACCTACACCACCAGTGTTACCACCACCTACACCACCAGTGTTACCACCACCTACACCACCAGTGTTACCACCAGGTCATCAGAGAAAGCCTTTGTTGCCAGACAGGTTGTTGCTGTACTCACCTTAGACCTGAGTGTTTCCAGTCCCCCAGCCCGCCTCCTCTCCCTCCCCCAGCCTGCCTCCCCTCCCTAGCCTCCTACACACACACACACACACACACACACACACACACACACACACAGTTGGCTGCTGCTCTGTTTGTTCATCAATTGGTCGTAGCTTCACGCACTTAGTTTTCCCTTTATCACCTTCCTTCATTTGTCACACTTTCCTTCTTTCTCTTCATTCGTCAAGCTTTCTTCTCTTGCTTTTTCATTCGCCAAGCTTTCCTCTTTTCACTTCCTCTTTCTTCAAGCTTCTTTTTTTTCACTTTTTCATTCATCAATATTCATCAATATTTTTCATTCATCCAATATTCTAGATCAAGAGATGAGATGTTTGGAAGTGTAACTAACACAGAGGGGCGCCGTGGGCACAGTGCGAGAACACTGTATCAACATGCGTGGACCTCAATTCCTCAACCTGCTACACCAGTACATGTTATACTGCAGCAACAAGTGAAGGTTTCTAGAGTAAACTGGATCACTTCCTCCGCCATGTGGCAGGTGAACTAGACTGTGATGGATGTGGGCCAACAGCATCAGTCTGGTTGATCAGTAGTAAGGTGCTTCCCTGGAAGGGATTTCCTGTGAATACAATTTTAACGTGACGCATAGGTTGTCGCCTTAGGTTTTTCACTTTGCTCTTTCATTGGCCCTTGTGTCTCGCAGGACCTTGTGTCTCGCAGGACCTTGTGTCTCGCAGGACCTTGTGTCTCGCAGGACCTTGTGTCTCGCAGGACCTTGTGTCTCGCAGGACCTTGTGTCTCGCAGGACCTTGTGTCTCGCAGGACCTTGTGTCTCGCAGGACCTTGTGTCTCGCAGGACCTTGTGTCTCGCAGGACCTTGTGTCTCGCAGGACCTTGTCTCGCAGGACCTTGTGTCTCGCAGGACCTTGTGTCTCGCAGGACCTTGGGTCTCGCAAGACCTTGGGTCTCGCAAGACCTTGGGTCTCGCAGGACCTTGGGTCTCGCAGGACCTTGGGTCTCGCAGGACCTTGGGTCTCGCAGGACCTTGGGTCTCGCAAGACCTTGGGTCTCGCAAGACCTTGGGTCTCGCAAGACCTTGGGTCTCGCAAGACCTTGGGTCTCGCAAGACCTTGGGTCTCGCAAGACCTTGGGTCTCGCAAGACCTTGGGTCTCGCAAGACCTTGGGTCTCGCAAGACCTTGGGTCTCGCAGGACCTTGCGTCTCGCAGGACCTTGTGTCTCGTAAAAAATTGCGTCTCGCAGGACCTTGTCTCGCAGGACCTTGTCTCGCAGGACCTTGGGTCTCGCAGGACCTTGGGTCTCGCAGGACCTTGGGTCTCGCAGGACCTTGGGTCTCGCAGGACCTTGGGTCTCGCAGGACCTTGGGTCTCGCAGGACCTTGGGTCTCGCAGGACCTTGGGTCTCGCAGGACCTTGGGTCTCGCAGGACCTTGGGTCTCGCAGGACCTTGGGTCTCGCAGGACCTTGGGTCTCGCAGGACCTTGCGTTTCTCAGGACCTTGGGTCTCGCAGGACCTTGCGTCTCTCAGGACCTTGGTTCTCGCAGGACCTTGCGTTCGCAGGACCTTGGGTCTCGCAGGACCTTGCGTTCGCAGGACCTTGGGTCTCGCAGGACCTTGCGTCTCGCAGGACCTTGGGTCTCGCAGGACCTTGGGTCTCGCAGGACCTTGCGTCTCTCAGGACCTTGGGTCTCGCAGGACCTTGCGTCTCTCAGGACCTTGGATCTCTCAGGACCTTGGGTCTCGCAGGACCTTGCGTCTCGCAGGACCTTGGGTCTCGCAGGACCTTGCGTCTCTCAGGACCTTGGGTCTCTCAGGACCTTGGGTCTCGCAGGACCTTGGGTCTCGCAGGACCTTGGGTCTCGCAGGACCTTGGGTCTCGCAAGACCTTGGGTCTCGCAGGACCTTGGGTCTCGCAGGACCTTGGGTCTCGCAGGACCTTGGGTCTCGCAGGACCTTGGGTCTCGCAGGACCTTGCGTTTCTCAGGACCTTGGGTCTCGCAGGACCTTGCGTTCGCAGGACCTTGGGTCTCGCAGGACCTTGCGTCTCGCAGGACCTTGGATCTCGCAGGACCTTGGATCTCGCAGGACCTTGGGTCTCGCAGGACCTTGGGTCTCGCAGGACCTTGCGTCTCTCAGGACCTTGGGTCTCTCAGGACCTTGGGTCTCGCAGGACCTTGCGTCTCGCAGGACCTTGGGTCTCGCAGGACCTTGCGTCTCTCAGGACCTTGGGTCTCTCAGGACCTTGGGTCTCGCAGGACCTTGGGTCTCGCAGGACCTTGGGTCTCGCAGGACCTTGGGTCTCGCAGGACCTTGGGTCTCGCAGGACCTTGGGTCTCGCAAGACCTTGGGTCTCGCAGGACCTTGGGTCTCGCAGGACCTTGGGTCTCGCAGGACCTTGGGTCTCGCAGGACCTTGGGTCTCGCAGGACCTTGGGTCTCGCAGGACCTTGGGTCTCGCAGGACCTTGCGTTTCTCAGGACCTTGGGTCTCGCAGGACCTTGCGTCTCTCAGGACCTTGGGTCTCGCAGGACCTTGCGTTCGCAGGACCTTGGGTCTCGCAGGACCTTGCGTCTCGCAGGACCTTGGATCTCGCAGGACCTTGGGTCTCGCAGGACCTTGCGTCTCTCAGGACCTTGGGTCTCGCAGGACCTTGCGTCTCTCAGGACCTTGGGTCTCTCAGGACCTTGGGTCTCGCAGGACCTTGCGTCTCTCAGGACCTTGGGTCTCGCAGGACCTTGCGTCTCTCAGGACCTTGGGTCTCTCAGGACCTTGGGTCTCTCAGGACCTTGGGTCTCGCAGGACCTTGGGTCTCGCAGGACCTTGGGTCTCGCAGGACCTTGGGTCTCGCAGGACCTTGGGTCTCGCAGGACCTTGGGTCTCGCAGGACCTTGCGTCTCGCAGGACCTTGCGTCTCTCAGGACCTTGGGTCTCGCAGGACCTTGGGTCTCGCAGGACCTTGCGTCTCTCAGGACCTTGGGTCTCGCAGGACCGTTCATCTTGCAGAACCTTACTTTCTCCTACATATTTCTTCCTCGTCTCGCCCCTTTTCTTAGCTCAGCTTTCTCCATACTAAGTCGTACTCTTGTTTATTTTACACTCTTACTCTTAACTTTCTATTACTCTCGCTTCTCTCCCCAACTTCTTACACTACTCGCTAACTCTCCGCCTGTTCTCCTCCCAGGCATGTTTTTCCAGACTTCACACTCACTGTTGTTACACTCGTCAGGTAACAGTTAAATTACTCGCCCACCTCTCCTCTCTCGCTCTCTCCCTCCCTCCCTGCTCCTTCATTTTCTTATTTCCTCATGTAAAGGTTTCCTTCACAACTATTTCTCTTGATATATTCTGCTAACCTGTGTATTTACCTCCCTGCTGACAACCTTCATCACGCTGCTGTTGCTGGCTGCTTCTGCTATTTCTTGTGTTTCTGCTTCTTGCTCACTCTTAACCTCCACTCTCACCTTAAGTAATTTAACTTGGGCTAGGGAAGTGGCTAGTGTGTGCACCCAGTATCTCCTTGTTTTATAGCGACCTATTGTTACGTTACTGTTCCTGAAGTCAGTTTATAATATTTTTTTAAGATAGTTTAGGCTTGGTTAGGTTACACGTTTATAGAAACATATATTTAACCACAAGTAAATAAAAATCCGCTGAGGCACTTCTGGCAAGGTATTGCCTGAAAAGCGTCGGGAAACTCAAATTTTCACGAATATCACTGGTTGAACGAGATTGTATCGTGTTGAGGGTAGTAGAAGAGGTTGTTGCTACATGGTAACCTAGCAACTAGTGTTGATGGTGTTAGTGTTCAGGTGGTGTACTGTTCCTGTATCTTAGTTTTACCGAATAAAATAACTAGCTTGTCTTGTGTTCTTATCTCATACAGTCAGGTAGTCTTTTTCTGTTTGGCTCCACTAATATTCACACCCTCCTGGCACCCTCACCATGGCACTTCCACCTTGGCATCCCCTCGCCCCCTGGCACCCTCACCCTTGGCACGCTCACGTCTCGCCATGGAGGCTTGACATTCTTCAGACTCCTCCCTCGTGGCTTGTTTAGGTGTGTTTCCAGGGTAGTGGGTGGCACTACCTGCCCACTCATGCCCGACCACTCCCACCCACTACACCTGGCTGGTGGTATTCACCCATGCGTTGGTGGGCGGTCCTGCTTGGGCACCCATGCCCGCCCGCTCATCACAGATAAAGGTAGACCTGCCACATCCAAACTGCACCCAGCTCTATCATGACATGGTGTGTGTTAGTGCCGTGCACCAGCTGTGTTTACTGTGATGGGTGGCAGCAACAAGGGTGGCGGCACCTACCCACCCCAGACACAGTATAACGGAGGGGGTGGGGCTGCGAGAGTAGTGCTTCTATCTTGTCATAGCGGACCCACACGGGTTTTGCTAATCCTACGGGGTTAAAAATCCGAACGAAATCTTATCTCTTAACACGGCATTAGTTAATAGTATATTTTTGTCCACCCATCCCCACTTCCTCTCTCTTACTCTTTACTATATTTAAATGAGCGTCTCCCACTACCTTGCTCACTGTCTTGTATACTCGCCTAGTTGAACTCGCCAAGTTGTGGTTGCAGGGGTCGGTTCATAGCTCCTGGCCCCGCCTGTGTGTGACTAACTGTATATTACAGGGACGATTGCCGCCTCAGTCCTACCATCCCTTTAATCCTTTTCCCCTTGTAGTCCCCACTTTCATCTACATACCCTGAAAAAACACACTTTTTTCTCAGTTCTTCTATCATGCTCAGTATGCAATAATTAATACGCTTTTTCACGCAGCATGTAAATAAAGACACGCAAAGGAGGTTATGGTATCTTATTGTGAAGACGCTTCCCTCACCAGGGACTTTTATCATTTCAGACACAGAATATCGCGAACAAGCGATACAAGATGCAAAGAAATCACGGGGGGAGTTGAAGGATAGCTCTAGGCCTTTCGTGTTCAAACACGTCGGGAGCTTGTGATGTTTCAGAAAAGGAGGTCCAGGCAGATACGACCCCAAGGAACGCAAAGGCGTTCCCTGTAATCTTATCTGCTTGGACCCCATTTTCTGCCACTTTGCAAGCTCCTGATGTGTTGATTGCAACACGAAAGACCTAGAGCTGCCATGCAACTCCCTCCGTGGTTGCTTTGCTTGGGTAATTTTAAATACCATAACCCGCATTGAGTCTTGTATGCCTACTCGGTATATTCTACAATGCAGTATATGCCGGAGTATAATATTAATCGACATATTCTCATAAACTCTTTTTTCCCTGTGTAAGATAGACCAGTCTGAGAGCTGCCAGATTTTACTTAACGCCACCCGGAGGTTGAAAAGAATTTTTTTTAAGGTCTTGACTGTTGAATCTATAGTGGAATTCTTGACGATAACTTCATCGCCTTATTGAAGTCTACCAGCTCTGGCTGATATATCCTTCTTGTATGAAACTCGTGTGATGGAATATCACAAGAAAACTACTATCTTTTGGCCCCAAAAAGTATAATAATGTTTATTGTTTATCTATTTCATATTAGAAAGTTAGGAGAGCACCCCGAGGTATGGAAGCACGAATGTGGGGTTTGTAAATGAAGTCTCGGTGCTATACTAGATGTTAGTTGAACTGGGGGGGGGGGAATACCCACAAGTTTGCGCGCGCACACATTTACTAGGGAAGCTTTTCACCAGGAGTTGCTTCAACCTTCATGATAGTGACTGAGGAAGCCACTCGTGGTAGAACGTTTAAAGTAGTTGAGAGCGCATGAGCGCAGGAAGTTACATCCTGTTTACCTTGCTCCGCCAGACCCCGTGGCCACATACTGCAGCTTCGTCAAGACGTAATAACATCTTCGTATCTGTTAATACTTTAGGACATCACTGACCTCGCCGTCTGCTTGTTATTCATAACTTCAAATTCGCTGAATTTCGCCTAAGTTTTCATGTAAAGTAAATATTAATAGTTCCTTCGTATTTTGACATTGAACAGTTTGATATATATGCAAATTACCCATTGAATTTAATTATAAGTACTATGTAAATTTCATTAACAGTTTTATCTCTTGTAAAATTTACTAGACTCCAGTTTTAAGGATCTATTTCTTCTAAAATCTCAGTATTTAATATGTATATTGCAAAAAATATTTATCTTTGTGGCAATATTTAAACATATGTTTTTATGCTTATTTAAAAAATTTACTAATTATTGTCACGAAGTCGAGTTTCTTGATAGGAGAGACATAGATGAACTGAGAGGTACACGCTACTTGTTACTTTGTTCCACTCCTCTACACTTGTTGTCAAGCCAGTGTTTTCCTGCATCTGCTCTGACTCTGACTTGACAGAGTTGAATCCATTATTGAGCGTTCTGTCTTGATAGACGTTTTCAGCACATTATATATTCTATATTTCTCTTGTGTATACAGTTTGTCTTATCTACTTTCATTCTACTACTATCAAGAGTATAGGTTGAGAGTTCTAAACTGTCATCGTAGGAGAGGCATGCTACGGATAATTACATTTTGTCATCCTTTTTTCCCCGAGCTCCGGTGTGAGCTGTGTTGGCAACAGGTATTATTGTATTATTGCTGTTGTTTCTGTATCCCAGGTTAACATTTTCTTAGTGCCAGTGACCAGCACTTCGTCTGGATATGATGTAAACAATTTGGAAAAACGATAAGTTGAAGAAAGAGACACTTGTGCAACATTTGGGAATCTTTATTGAGAAAACGTTCCGCCAGTCAGTGGTTTCTTCCGACCAATACAGAGAAGAACGATGGAAGGTGAAGAGTTTGAGGTAATCAGTCTTGTTGGACTGAACACACAGACTCCAGGTTGAGCGACTGATTACTTCAAACTCATCTTCTACTTTCTCTTCTCTGGCGAAACGTTTCCTAAATAGATTCCCAGATGTCGGACAAGCGTCTCATTCTTTAACTTGGTGTCGAGTTTAGTGTTGTTTCACTTGTTCCTGAGTCTGCCACCACCTTTATAGTGCCAGCGGCCAGCACATCACCAATAAAATTAACACTGACCATCCTCTGCAGATTAAATATAGCGTGTGTGTACCCAGGTGGTACACGACTGAGATATTACATAACCTGCGCTAGGAGAAAATCTTAATGACGACGTTTCGGTCCGGCTTGGACCATTAACTAGACACACTAACACACGAAGGAAAGGGAGCCACTGAGATATTAGCCAGATTGTATGCAGCAGCTAAGTGTTGGATGTAGGGGGAGAGTGACAGCTCTGTTGGAGGCCATCTTGCAAAAATGCTTAGTAGTTGTGAGATAATGGAGAGAGTACTTGTTAATTACATTCATGAGAATGTGAGAGACTAGCGAAGACCGCAGTGCCTGGGGATTGAGAGATAACCAGGTGTTTCTTCAGGATGACGAGGGTGTCTCAGTCCTTGCATCAAGAGACTTACCAGCTAGAGAGTGCATAGCGAAAAATGGCGATAGTCGCCTACCGTATGTCATCTGTCTTCCTCCATATTCGCCTGAACATTGCACATAGGCGACTCCTCTTTCTATAAACCTTGATATTAGATACCTACAAATTGATTTAGAAAGACACGTGTGCAAACACTAGGACATATTTGTTGGAAAAAGTCTGTCCTGGGACCTTGATCAAGGTCCCAGGACCAAAACTTTTTCTAGCATGTCCTAGTGTTTGCTCAAGTCTGTCTAAACCGATTCCACCCTTCTTCCGTCTTCACGTCAACACACGAACACTTCAAGCCTCTCCCAAGAACACCGTGATATATTTTCCTTGCAGTTTCTGTGGATGGTTTTAAAGAAGACATTTGAGCTTGATGGTGCAATGATCCTCAGTCACTTGATAACAGGAAACACTTGTGTAAACCTTAAGTCTTACCAAGGAACATCACTGTACATGACGCTGGTGCTCCAGTATACTGCAAATCTTGCTGTGGCTACACTCATTCTTTACTCTCTGCCTCAATACTGGTGGCCAGGGTCAACACCCTCTCTCAACCTAACACTACTTAATATTAAAGTGTTGACAAAGGCACGTTAGTGCTTTGTCAATTATCTGTATTTAGACGTCAGTTTTATTGAATATTTGTAAGTAAACAGAAATCCAAATATACACGAAACTTGCAGTGATACTAAATTTTGTAACCTGCATGAATTTTATTCATACATAGACAGTGAGAGCTTTTATCCACTCCATGTAATCTGCATATTTATTTTCACATTTAAAGCTCCTCTCGGAAAGCTTCGCACTAGTAATAATTTCCTTAAATAAATTAAAAAGATACTTGCTGTGGAATAACTAACTTGTATAACTCTTGCAAACAATGTACACTTGTGGATCTTAAAAAAATGTCCACTGGCAGGGCTGCATCTGCTGTTGTTGCTCATTTCCTAGAACAGAATTATAGCAAGCATGTGTCTTCATGGAAGGTGCCTTGATGATGGTGAGGGGTCCTTGAGTCAAGGAGCTGGACCTATCATTCCTTTAGGTCGAACCTGATTGCCTACTAGTGCAGCTCTCGCCCCACCAGCGTAATAGTAATACAACCATGTTGAACTGGGAATAGAAATTAACTGGGCTTCTACATTAACGAAGTTGTGTTCCATCTTGATGGCAATAAAGTTAGCTTATGGTACTGAAACTGACTCTTGATCATTATTGATTATGTTGTAACTGAAGACACTTGGCTCACATAATGTACAGTGCTCGTGGATTCCATCTCTGAATTATTCATAACCCGCACATGAAGCTGGTTAATTATATAACAAAACGTACTAGGAAAGAAATGATAAATTCTAATTTGGCCTGACTGATGTGAAATATTGGAGAGTCTAATACTAGGAGAGAAATAATGAATTTTAATGTCCAGGAATGAAATTAAAGCCGATGGTAGATCATAACTGGATATAATATGGACGTGGGTGAGCACAAAAGGAATAACTTGCAATATAAACTGACTGACTGTTGTACACTAGTAGCTAGGATTAGCCTTGGTTACATGGGTACTTCTGGCCTTTTATTCAGTACCTGATCAGCCTGGCTACGGTTCGTATGTCGGTTTCCGTTCGCCCAGCAGTAACAGCCTGGTTGATCAGGCCCTGATCCACCACGAGACCTAGTCACAGACGGGGCCGCGGGGGCGTTGATCTCCGAAATCCTCTCCAGGTATACTCCAGGTATGCACAGACGATGATTAAACTAAATGTCAAGGTTGCAGTCGGCCTTGGTCACTTGAGCAGTATACTTGTTTCTCCACTTAATGAGTCATAAACTCAACTATAACCTGTAAGATTTCTCAGATCTTGTTAAAATAAAATACCAGAAATTTTGAGCAACTATCCTAAATTTACTTGTAAGCAATATGAGTATTAATAAATTTCCATGGAGAAGAATCCTTCCACCGTAAGCCATGCTTGTTGTAAGAGGAGTTACTAACCCTTTGCTCCCGGCATTTTAGCCGGGAGCAAAGGGTTAGCAACTCCTCTTGTATAAATTAAGTGTACAAAGAAGAAAACTTTAGTTTCGGGTCACTCTGCCTCGGTGTGAGACTACAGGTATGTTGAAAACAAAATTATAAATAGCATACACAAATAACCCGCACATAGAAGAGAGGAGTTTACGACGACGTTTCGGTCCGACTTGGACCATTTACAAAGTCACACTAACCATAAGTTGTTGTTGTTGTTAAAGATTCGCCGGTATTCTCCCGATCCGGGCCTTTTCCAAGTTGTGGCCCGGCACTGGCTCCCTGTCTAGGGACTGTCTGAGACCTAAGTCTTCCATGGGAGGAGGCGCAAGTACCCCCTCATCTTGTGAGCTACAAGCTCGGGCTCAGGCACCAACCCTGCCCTAGAAGGGCTGGGCATGGTGTTCCACCCGTGTAACCAGAAGTGGAGCAGGACGGCTATATATGCAGGAAGAGGTAGTAGTAGTTGTGGGGGGGAGGGGGGAACTGAGGAGGAGCCAGTCGAATACAAAGAAAGGGGAGCACTGCAAGGGAGCTAGGTGCCCACAGAGGGAGAGCAAGTGCACAGAGGTGGGGGGAAGGGGAAGTGATGAAATAAATAATGAAGGAACAGAAACACGAGACAGAAGACACAGACAACCCAGAGGAGAAAAAGGAAAGAGGAAAGGGGAGGAGGGAGAAGAAGAAAAAAATGAGGAACCAGGTTAAGTCACGGGTGTTCTGAAGTTTGGAGCATTTTACAATGTAGTGGGAGAGGAAGGCATCTACAGAGACGAAGCCAGGACTAAGATTCATACAAGGAAAGTTGTGTATTAGAGAGGATTCAACTAGACGGCGTCTGTTAGCCTGTTATATACCCGTCCTGCTCCACTTCTGGTTAGTGTGACTTTGTGAATGGTCCAAGTCGGACCGAAACGTCGTCGTAAGCTCCTCTCTTCTATTTGCGGGTTATTTGTTTATCGTTCCAGTCACGGTATTGTGCCTTTTTTGTTATTTATAAATAGCATAATACACTTATTAACCATCTTAGGATACTGGTTACTAGGCCGCCTCTGTCTTCGTTTACTCTTGCTTTAACCTCCACAAATATACAAATTATAAAAAACTAATATGAAAAATGAAGTTGTATACATAAATGGCTTGCTGAGAGGATCTTGTGGTATGTTTGGACCTTCACGGTAACACTAAGACGCTCTTACGCTCTGAAATATACGTCACACAATATAAATTATATAGATTTGATAGCGTAAATAAATTGTAAGATGTAGGTTTATGTACAAAAATGAACTTATTATATATGGTGGAAGTGCTATGACTAAAATTAGAGAAAGGAAACCTGATAATTATGCTGGTATATAAGCCATTACCACCAACAGCAACAGCTAGGAGTGTACGCAGTAAGTAAGGAAGATACACAGCTGCTTGGAAACCTTAAAACAAATATTATCTCTTGAGATTTTAACCTCCCAAATGTATATTGGAAGAGGATAGAGAAGGATATTGTACCAGGAACGTACAGTACCTGAGAACTCTTATGACTTTAGAAGTTAACTTTTAAAATAATAGAACCTGTTAGAAATGAAAATACGCTAAAATCTGAGCTTCACAGACAATAAGGAAATAGCCAAGTAATCTGGGAACAATCTTATTGAAGTGCAAATGAACATAAGTTCATGTGTGGGGAACCTGAGCCATAGTTGGCGTGAAGAAAAGTTTAGTAAATTTAAGTCCAAGAATTAACTGGATGAACATAAGTGAGAACGTCGAACACTTCACACCAACGTGTAGAAAAGCTGAACGCAGACGTGTACAATGTGTGTATAAATTATGTGCCACGGTTCGTAATTCTCTCGCCTCACACAGTGTTCATGGTTCGGTCCCCGACCGAGTGGAAGCGTTTAGCATATTTTCTTGCACCTGCTGCCCCTGCTAACCTAGCAGTAAGTAGGTACCTGGATATTTGTAGATTGTTGTGGGTCTCATCCTGAGGGACAAGATTACAGGACCCCGATGACGCACCGATCATTTTTTTTCTTCTGAGTGGTTAACCCCGGGGTTAAAAATCACTAACAAATCTCGTCTTGTACCTAGCGCCAGGATATAGAAGACTTCACAAATGCAAGGTGTTTGCTGAGCTGATGAATAAACTGCAAGAATCACAACAAAGGAAAGACAATCTGCACAAATAAATTGCCATTATAAAGCAGAAACTAAGCATTCATATCGGACAGGAGAAATAAAAATAAAAAGTAAAAATCCATTCAAGAAAATGCGGAAAATTAAATATTAAAAAATCGGCCAAAAAAAAAAAAAAAACTTTCCGGTATGGGTTCTCTGCAAGTAAGTCATACACAGATGATCAAGAAAGGAACGAGGTCTTGAACAGTATGAGTCACTGTTTAGTGATCCTACCTCTGCCATGAGAGCTTGAAGACCCAAATAATTTTTACTACCTCTGTCCACCCGACAAGTTATTTATCTTGTAGTAACACAAATCCAGGAGACTTCGAAATACGTAAACAACGTGCGTGCGCACACAGCACCTGGACCTGGTTCCTGGAATTTACTCTTTATAAAAGGGCCAAATGCCATTAGCACGAGTACAAAAGTGTTCTCTGGACGAGGAGGAACTTTCATGTTGAATTCCAGAGGCCTTGAAATATGCAGACATAAACTCTCTTCACAAAGGAGTAAGCCGAGTGATAAAAAAAAAAAAAAAGTCGGCAGGGTTAACATTACAGTCTTCGACAAGCGTGTTGAGACTCAAGCTTACTGCTTTATGGAAAAAGTGACCTACACGACCTATGTTAACAGATTTAGAAGAGGAAGATCATGCCTCACAGCTTACAGATCATTGGCAAAATCACTGAAGTTTTGCCGTGGTCTGCACTGATCCTGCAAAGAGAGTTGACAAATAAGGTCATGCAGTGACCCCTCACGAGGTCAATAGGTGTAACAGGAAGAGTAGGGGAAACGGATTCTCAGATTTCTAAAAAATAGAACCCAAGAATGGTAGAAGTACTTAGTGACAGCAGAGTAAAATATTCAGTAACAGTCGTGGCACCTTCACTGTTTCTGATCCTCATAGTAAACTAATAAAAACCTACAGCTTCGTATCATCATTTGAGGACGATCCCAAAATAAGTCTGAAAGTCTCCTCAGTAGGAGATACAAAAAAAATATATAATTGTATATCAATAAAATATTCTAATGGGAACAAGAATTTTGTTTTTCTTAATGGAGACAAATTTTAAATACATAGCTGCGGGAAGAATGAAGAACTGGGAACGAGCACAGAATAGAGGAGGCAAGCAGGAAATTGTCAGTGACGCACATGGTGATCATCATCCTCTGATGTAGAATTACACGCACGAGAAGCATCAAACCTGCCAGGGTTGAAGAATGAGACACTTGTGCAACAACTGGGAATATTTATCGAGGAGACGTTTCGCCAGCCAGTGGCTTCTTCAGTCCAATACAGAGAAGAACGGTGGAAGATGATGAGCTTGAGGTAATCAATCCCCGTGAGGAACTGATTACCTTACTCCTCATCTTCACCGTTCTTCTCTGTATTGGATTGAAGAAGCCACTGGCTGGCGAAACGTTTCCTCGATAAAGATACCCAGTTCTTGTACAAGTGTGTTATTCTTCAACTTGTCGGTTATTTAAACCATTTATGACACCTACCAGGATGACGCAGCCCGGGGAATGGGAGATATGATCTCCAGGAAAGTACTTCCAGTTCCTCGAATCAAAACTCCTCCACTGTTTAAAGGATGTTACAACATGAGTGATCGATGCTGAGTTCTTCACAGCAGTAAAGGTGATAGCAACACGAGTCACAACACACATATTAACATGAAGAATTAAACACATGTTCAATACCTGGTTATCTTAAGATTCTCAATTTTTTATAATTTTGATGATATACGAAGACAGATGAGATAATCAGTTCCTCAGCCTTTCAGAACCATACAGTGGAACCCAGGTTCCTGGGCGGTGCTCCAACTGCGGAAAGTTGAATGTGGGAAACGGTATTTATTTCCCAGGCTTTAATTATCGACCTCGCATACTGGAGGAAGTTGAACTGATGTCAGCATAGTTGCTGATCCCCTTACATGTGTTTTATAGCATATCTGAGTATCATAGTACCATCCATATGTTTTATATAGACGATCCCTTACTAGGCCTAGTGACTGTATGACGTCACAGGATGCGGCATGAGTGAGTGGGATGCGCTACCTCGCTCTCAGTCCACGGATAGACCTACAACAAGCAACAAGGCAGGCTGGGCCTTCCCTTACCACAGTCTGACAATATAGTGTTACCATCCACAAGTGTGTTTATCTTCAACCATCATATCTCCTTTTGAACCCCCACGACACTGACTCTTCCAAAACTGAGTTTGGTCAGTGTCAGAGGTCACTGCAAAGCACTTTTGGAACAGGGTTTTCCTGTGGTTTTTTACAACTGAATTTTAAAAAAGCCTTTGCGTTTGGACTCCAGAAAAACGTTGAAAGACCGGGTTAGTTTTTTTTTTTTTCTGAACAAAATTTTTCGGACTCCGGTTCGAGGTTCAGTACGTTCGAGCATAAAGGTTCCACTCTACTCGGAAAACAGTGGAAGATTAACTGGTCAGTCCCTCAGCCCGGAAGCCAGTTTGCAGTACCTTAATCTTAAAGAAAGACGAGTTCCAGACTGAGGGACTGATTACCTCTTCTTCCACTGTCTTCAGTGAATAGTTGTGCAAAGCTCAGGGACGGATCACCTCGTCTGCCTTCGTATATTATCTCTGTAATAAAACCAGTGGTTGGCGAAAGTGGTTTTAAATAAAGGTAGCAGGTGTTGCACATGTTATATTGCTCATCTTGTGGTTATTGTATTTATTGTAGTACACATTTACAATACAACTCTGAAAACACTAGATATAAAAATTAGACTGACAATACTGGTTGTGAAATATGGTGACGTGATGTACAGTGTGAAATATGGTGACGTGAGGTCCAGTGTGAAATATGGTGACGTGTGGTCCAGTGTGAAATATGGTGACGTGTGGTCCAGTGTGAAATATGGTGACGTGTGGTCCAGTGTGAAATATGGTGACGTGTGGTCCAGTGTGAAATATGGTGACGTGTGGTCCAGTGTGAAATATGGTGACGTGTGGTCCTGTGTGAAATATGGTGACGTGAGGTCCAGTGTGAAATATGGTGACGTGTTTATACCATGAATTAAGTAAATATCCTGGACTTCACCTTACGAAACAGACGAAGCGAATGCGATAGTAATTTTGGATAAGTTAGATTATAGTGAAAAAGTAAATATGATAGAAGACTGGGAAACTTGGTGCCTCTTAAATTATATTTAGGTTTGTATACTGTGACTGGCCAAGCTTCAGCTAAAGCTCTTCATGCTGATGAAAGTTAATCTGTTAGTTAAGCTTTGTCAGCTTCACGAGGGTCACTAAGGTCACAGGTTACCTATTCACTTACACTGTGAGGCAGTGATTTCTGCACGCGTTATGTACCTTTTAATATACCTTTGATGACTTACTCGAGTTTTTCTACTCCGGAGCCCGGCCATAGGCCAGGCTCGTGTGGTGCTTGTCTGGCCAACCAGACTGTTGCTGGTGGTGGTCCGCTAACGTGAAATATTTTGACTTCCGTCCATGCCATGGGTATGGTGTGGCTACAGTCCATGCCATGGGTATGGTGTGGCTACTACCCATACAATGGGTATGGGTACTAGAGAGCACGAGAGTGCACTTACTAGGTGTAAGAGAGCACGAGAGTACACTTACTAGGTGTAAGAGGGCACGAGAGTGCGCCTACTAGGTGTAAGAGGGCACGAGAGTGCGCCTACTGGGTGTAAGAGGGCACGAGAGTGCGCCTACTAGGTGTAAGAGGGCACGAGAGTGCGCCTACTAGGTGTAAGAGGGCACGAGAGTGCGCCTACTAGGTGTAAGAGGGCACGAGAGTGCGCCTACTAGGTGTAAGAGGGCACGAGAGTGCGCCTACTAGGTGTAAGAGGGCACGAGAGTGCGCCTACTAGGTGTAAGAGGGCACGAGAGTGCGCCTGCTAGGTGTAAGAGGGCACGAGAGTGCGCCTGCTAGGTGTAAGAGGGCACGAGAGTGCGCCTTCTAGGTGTAAGAGGGCACGAGAGTGCGCCTGCTAGGTGTAAGAGGGCACGAGAGTGCGCCTGCTAGGTGTAAGAGGGCACGAGAGTGCGCCTGCTAGGTGTAAGAGGGCACGAGAGTGCGCCTACTAGGTGTAAGAGGGCACGAGAGTGCGCCTACTAGGTGTAAGAGGGCACGAGAGTGCGCCTACTAGGTGTAAGAGGGCACGAGAGTGCGCCTACTAGGTGTAAGAGGGCACGAGAGTGCGCCTACTAGGTGTAAGAGGGCACGAGAGTGCGCCTACTAGGTGTAAGAGGGCACGAGAGTGCGCCTACTAGGTGTAAGAGGGCACGAGAGTGCGCCTACTAGGTGTAAGAGGGCACGAGAGTGCGCCTACTAGGTGTAAGAGGGCACGAGAGTGCGCCTACTAGGTGTAAGAGGGCACGAGAGTGCGCCTACTAGGTGTAAGAGGGCACGAGAGTGCGCCTACTAGGTGTAAGAGGGCACGAGAGTGCGCCTACTAGGTGTAAGAGGGCACGAGAGTGCGCCTACTAGGTGTAAGAGGGCACGAGAGTGCGCCTACTAGGTGTAAGAGGGCACGAGAGTGCGCCTACTAGGTGTAAGAGGGCACGAGAGTGCGCCTACTAGGTGTAAGAGGGCACGAGAGTGCGCCTACTAGGTGTAAGAGGGCACGAGAGTGCGCCTACTAGGTGTAAGAGGGCACGAGAGTGCGCCTACTAGGTGTAAGAGGGCACGAGAGTGCGCCTACTAGGTGTAAGAGGGCACGAGAGTGCGCCTACTAGGTGTAAGAGGGCACGAGAGTGCGCCTACTAGGTGTAAGAGGGCACGAGAGTGCGCCTACTAGGTGTAAGAGGGCACGAGAGTGCGCCTACTAGGTGTAAGAGGGCACGAGAGTGCGCCTACTAGGTGTAAGAGGGCACGAGAGTGCGCCTACTAGGTGTAAGAGGGCACGAGAGTGCGCCTACTAGGTGTAAGAGGGCACGAGAGTGCGCCTACTAGGTGTAAGAGGGCACGAGAGTGCGCCTACTAGGTGTAAGAGGGCACGAGAGTGCGCCTACTAGGTGTAAGAGGGCACGAGAGTGCGCCTACTAGGTGTAAGAGGGCACGAGAGTGCGCCTACTAGGTGTAAGTGGGAGAGCACGAGAGTGCGCCTACTAGGTGTAAGTGGGAGAGCACGAGAGTGCGCCTACTAGGTGTAAGAGAGAGAGCACGAGAGTGCGCCTACTAGGTGTAAGAGAGAGAGCACGAGAGTGCGCCTACTAGGTGTAAGAGAGAGAGCACGAGAGTGCGCCTACTAGGTGTAAGAGAGAGAGCAGCGCCTACTAGGTGTAAGAGAGAGAGCACGAGAGTGCGCCTACTAGGTGTAAGAGCACGAGAGTGCGCCTACTAGGTGTAAGAGAGCACGAGAGTGCGCCTACTAGGTGTAAGAGAGCACGAGAGTGCGCCTACTAGGTGTAAGAGAGCACGAGAGTGCGCCTACTAGGTGTAAGAGAGCACGAGAGTGCGCCTACTAGGTGTAAGAGAGCACGAGAGTGCGCCTACTAGGTGTAAGAGAGAGAGAGCACGAGAGTGCGCCTACTAGGTGTAAGAGAGAGAGAGCACGAGAGTGCGCCTACTAGGTGTAAGAGAGAGAGAGCACGAGAGTGCGCCTATTAGGGAGAGACCTGGCGTCCCCGACCTGCTTAAGTAGTGGTGTTTGTTGTTTAAAAACATACCAGCACTATTCTTAGTGTGGGGGAAGGATTGTGGTAGGGTGAGTGTAGGAAGTGTGGGAGGGAGAAGTGTTGGAGGCATGTGATGGGTTGTGGTAGGAGAGGGGCTCCTGTGTGAAGGTTTGTACGAGGGAGGAGGCTGGGTCACCATTTCGAAAAGACCCGGGCCGGGACAAGACCTGCGAACCTAATGCGGATGAGGCTGGTATGAGGTAGAAGGCTCTGTTGAAGCTAGTGCGAGGGAGAAGGCTGTCTGCTGAGGTTAATATGAGGTTAAAGGCTGTGTTGAAGCTAGTATGAGGGAGAGGCTGAGGTTAGTATGAGGTTAAAGGCTGTGTTGAAGCTAGTATGAGGGGGAGGCTGTGTGCTGAGGTTAGTATGAGGTTAAAGGCTGTGTTGAAGCTAGTATGAGGGGGAGGCTGTGTGCTGAGGTTAGTATGAGGTTAAAGGCTGTGTTGAAGCTGGTATGAGGGGGAGGCTGTGTGCTGAGGTTTGTATGAGGGAAGAGGCTGTGTTGAGGCTGGCATGGGTAAGGATGGAGGGGTAGTTATGTGGTGATGTGAACACCGGAAGTTCAGAGTTGTGTTGTGAGTGGCATTGAAGTTTCTCTGGCAAGTCAGGTTTCAGGAGGGAAGGTGCTGCTCCTGCAGCTGGTTGGTGACTAAGACATGTGACACACTTGGCTATTTTTATTATGAAGACTTTTCACCAACCAGTGGCTTTATTATTTCCACACAAACGTTACTCGGTGTTGAAACTGGAGATAGTAGAAGACTAGGTAATCAGTCCCTTAATCTACGTGTTCACCACCATAGTCTTGACTACGTTATATCAACTACGTGAGCCCTCAACCTATGCATTGTCTGTTGTAGTTGGAGACATAGTACAGACTTCTGACAGTGATGTTATTTTAATTATCGTGTCCTGGCCTGATGGTATATCCTGTGACAATAAGACGTGTGCAAATTTAAGACATTGAAGGAGACGTTTCACCACTTATGACCTTTTCAATAGGATTGATAAAATCCTAATTCGCGAAACGATTACTTTTAATAAATGATTTGTGTATGCTCTGATCCCACAATCTGTAGGCTTTAACATACCTGTCCTTGTATATACCTCGTGTGGTTTTTAAAATAATGAATACATTGTCATTTGTCTTCATCGCATGTGTGGATATATCAGCAGTATTTCCTGTAAAAAGAAAGTAACGTTTGCTGTAATTTTGGCCCAGGAATTACTTGTCTGCAGTCCGTGATGAACTGTGAAGGACAGTGTAGCGTGGTGAAGAAGTCACTGGTCACGTTACATTCCCCGTCTTGATATTCTGGGCTGCAGTGTGTGGAGGTTATCAAGAGCAGAAAGTCATAACTCCCCATGAGGGTTTTGTCCTTAGATTGTAAAATGGATGAAAGATTCAATTAGACCTACCGGGAGTGAGGCAGTTTAAGACTTGGTGACTGTTGCATACTTTAAAGTACTTACATGAAATGCTACTTTCGAAACTTAATTCTCAGCAGTATATAACTTTTAGAATTAGAGGTTATTTCCAGAGAAATTTTTTTATCATAGGTCAGAAGGCTCTTCACCTCTCTAAACTTCTTATGACCAGAGCTTTGGTAAGATGGGTAAGGAAGAAGGATGGGTAAGGATAGAAATATTGGAAAAGGGTGGGAGGGGGGAGAGAGGTAGGATATAAAAGGTAAGTGGCCCAACCACTTTGGTGTAATTTAAAAAGTGTATGAGAGATAATAAGATATTCTTAAAGGGGTATAATACTAACCCATCAGTCACATAGATATAACAGATATATAAGTACATGACTCTGAATTGGTAGTAAATATACAAGTTGCAATTGCCTTTTTTTTTTTTTTTTTTTTTTTTTTTTCGATTGCACAACGGATCTTTAAGCGATAATGAAGGCAATAATTTCCTGGCCAGTTTATAAAGAATTACCTGACAATGGCTTCTTACAGGTGGTGTCCCGCCATAGTAAATATAGCATAATTTTTTACAGTAGATTGTTATATAAGATGTCTCCCTAATTGGGGGCGATGATTTTCTCAGTAAACATAGAAGGGTTCTGGTGTTACCCAATCATCATCTTCAGGGAGGTTGCTCAATATCATGGGTCGATGGTAATCATCTTTATGGATAAAACGACGGACCCTCTGTGGGAGAGTCATTCTTTGAGTCCTGTGAGGAGGAGTGTTGATATAATCAGTGGTATTTACAACTTGTATAGGATGTTCTCTATCTGGCATGTATAGTTCTTGCATTGTATAGAGTTTTCTTTTTCAGGGTGTCAAGGCGTACATTTAAGGCAGTTATATCTTGTTGTACGTGTAAATCTGCCATTTTAACTCTCTCCTCCTGGTACCCGTAATGAAGCGAAGAGCTCTATTCTGGACCCGTTGTAACCGTAGCATGTTGATCTTTGTTGTTAATGACATTGGGACACAAGGGTATTAGAGTATAGGTCTTATTATCATTTTATACAGATGTTTTTTGACACGTGGAGGGGCTTCTCTCTAAACTACCTTCCTACGATATTGATTGTGTAATGTTGATAAATTAGGCAACGTTTCGCCACACAGTGGCTTCATCAGTCCATACAAAGGAGAATCTTGAAGAACAGGAGGAGAATGAGGTAATCAGTCCCTCAGCCTTTAGTCGACGTGGTCAGTCCATCACTCTTGAATAGAATACGGCATAAGTGCGGAGAAGGAGCTTATAAACCATAGGCAGGAGAGGTGCAGCAGTCGTAGGTGGTGTCACATTTGTTCAATGTTGAAGTAGGTCGTGCCCAAGGGTTAGGCAAGCGAAGAATTCCCAAGTATTAAGATCCCAAGAAGTTGCAGTGTCTGACAGGATTGTAGATCAATGGTTCAGAGAACCGACATGTTGATAAATTACACATGTGCAACTCTTGGGTATCTTTATTGAGGAAACTTTTCGCCACACAGTGGCTTCATCAGTCCATACAAAGGAGAATCTTGAAGAACAGGAGGAGAATGAGGTAATAAGTCCCTCAGCCTTTAGTCGATGTGGTCAGTTAGTCGACCTGGTGTGATGGTGTTGCTTGCTGCCTGGTGTGATGGTGTTGCTTGCTGCCTGGTGTGGTGCAGTGCTGCGTGCTGCCTGGAGTGGTGCAGTGCTGCGTGCTGCCTGGAGTGGTGCAGTGCTGCGTGCTGCCTGGAGTGGTGCAGTGCTGCGTGCTGCCTGGAGTGCGCAGTGCTGCGTGCTGCCTGGAGTGGTGCAGTGCTGCCTGCTGCCTGGAGTGGTGCAGTGCTGCCTGGTGCAGTGCTGCGTGTTGCCTGGTGTGGTGCAGTGCTACCTAGTGTGGTACAGTGCTGCTTGCTGCCTGGTGTCGTGCCACTCAGGTAACATTATTTGCTAGTTGAGGCTGAAGGCCACTAAATTATTTCTGAGTAATGAGGAAATCTGTTGCATGCCTTGATTTCCTGTTGTGTACCGTTATTACATTCCTGTTGTGTACCGTTATTACATTCCTGTTGCGTACCGTTATTACATTCCTGTTGTGTACAGTTATTACATTCCTGTTGTGTACCGTTATCACATTCCTGTTGTGTACCGTTATTACATTCCTGTTGTGTACCGTTGTTACACCAAGTGTCTTGTGTTCAACACTGAGGTTCTCCGGGGGGGGGGGGTGTTGAACAGTCATTTTTGTTGCTAACATTGTTCACGTATTTTATTAAAGCGTTAGTGTTCTTTGATAGGCTTTGTGGTTCCTACTGTGTATGAGGTGTTAATGATGCTCATACTTGATGTATGAGGTGTAATTAGTGCTCATACTTAATGTATGTAAGAGTTTTGTATGATTTTGTTTACTGGTGGTGTGCTATAACATCCTCCCTCACCCTCTCCTTAAGCACCATATTTATTACTATCCCTACCTTCATATCCTTACCCTCCGCTTTTCCCGTCTACACTTCCTCTCCCCATTACCTTCATCTTGTACCAACTCCTTCACAACTCCACCTTCTACCCCTTCAGTCTCAAGCCTCCTACCCTGTTGTCCTCGTTAACATAACCACCCTCCTGCCCTGAGAGAGAGGGAGAGAGAATATGTATGCAAGTGAATATATATATGTATATACACACATACACATTAGATATAATGTTGGGTGGTATGACAGGGCCGCAGGTGGTGATGCAGCGACGGCCCTCCCACGCCTCTTCAATCAGTTCCAGAGCCTCCACCTCTTCTTCCTTCTCCTCTGCCTCTTCCTCCTCCAAGTCGTCTGGGAGGCCTCCAGCCCCCACGCCTGAGGAGGAGGAGGAAGAAGAGGAAGAGGAGGAGGAGGAAGATACTCAGCAAGGTGAGACAAAGCTCCACTCTTTATTGTTTATTGAAAAAATGTAAATTTTAATTCTTTGAGCTTTATTTTGCAACTTTAGTTAATATTAGTTTTTAATCTAACTTTTTATTACACGTTGAAGGGTAATGACCAAGAGTTATATTTTTAGTGTTAACACTGTATGGTGGTGATATTGTGGGGAATATTGATAGTGTATTGTACCAGGTACCCCTGGTGACGTCAACGGATGTGTTGGGTGT
Source organism: Cherax quadricarinatus (assembly GCF_038502225.1). Classification (NCBI taxonomy): domain Eukaryota; kingdom Metazoa; phylum Arthropoda; class Malacostraca; order Decapoda; family Parastacidae; genus Cherax; species Cherax quadricarinatus. The sequence goes on along the minus strand of NC_091343.1, from coordinate 4,781,644 downwards.
GAGGGCATAGATGATGAGGCAAGGCTCTCCTGGGTATCTCTGTGTAACATATCCGAGTATATATATTACTGTAATTTAATTTACCTGTGCAGTTCCCAACGTCAGTTTCGTAATGTTTCCTGTAATGTCACAAATATTATTTTCTTTGTAAGGTTTGGCTGTGTTAGTTTAATTCTGGTTAAGCTTAGATTAAATTAGGTTTAAGCAGAGTAGGTAATGTTTAGGCTAGTAATAATGGTAGAATTACCACAAAATGTTTGGTAAATGGACACAAGTGCAACTAATGTGACATTGTGGCGAAAAGTTGCCACAATAAAATGTAACATTAGTAGCACTTGTGTCCATTTACCTAAGAAGACTTAGGTTAGGTTACATTATGTTGGGTTAGCTATGTATAGGTAACGTGGGTTATATGAATGTGTAAAAGGTGGCTTTTAAGTGGTGACTCAGAATAACAGGGAAAACGTTCAAATTTACACGAGTATCACTGGTAGTGTGAGAATGTTGCTTTGTTGTTCTAACCCACGAGGCTTCCTCCCCACCAGAGACGTCTCCTGCCCACCTCTGCTTGGGTCACTTTCTCTAACACCTTTCCCCACCTCCACCCATCCTCATTGAACTTGCTTCCTTCCTTTCCTCAACTCCTTATTCTTTGCCACCTCCATTTTCCTTTCATCTTCCACTCCCTACTTTCTCTCCTCACTCCTTCCTCCTGGCCACATCCAGAATTCGAACCTTACACATCACTTCCTGATCCTGGTTAAACCATCTCCACGCGCGGCACGAGGATGTAGTTATGTTGATGCCCGAGCCAGGTTGATGCCCGGGCCAGGTTGATGCCCGAGCCAGGTTGATGCCCGGACCAGGTTGATGCCCGGACCAGGTTGATGCCTGGGCCACGTTTGTGTCCCGGGGAAAAGAACGAGCATATGCCGAGGTTAATACTGCCCCAACAGTCTGGCTCTGCAACAGCCTTCCAGTGACGTAATGGACCCCCATACAAAACTCACGAAATCGTAATAGCACTATAGCAAACAAACCTGGGTACGGGTATGGTTTGAACCCATGGCAAGCGAGTCGCAAAAGCCCATATTTGGGTATGTATGGGGCCTACATAAAGCAAGTGATGTAAGGTTCGCCAGGGCTTGGCTCTTAACGCTTCAGTGGAACCTGAGACTACTCAGGTAAGGATAGGTCAAACACCTGGAGATCCTGCTCTTTTTCTCATTAGCTTGTGGTCAGAACCTGATTGTATCATACGTTTTAAATGTTTAGGACAAGGGAGTTGCTGTTCGACTCGCAAAATCGTAATGACACGATTGCAAACAAACCATACCACGGGCGGGGATAGAACGCGACGGTTTGGAGTTTTGAGAGTGATCGCGGGTTCTATCCCCACCCGTGGTATGGTTTAGTTGCTGTTTCCTTGGTGGTTGTAACCGCGGTGACTGTGGCATCTCGTCACTCATACCAGAATCTTACCACATAAACATTATTAATGAGAATTTTAACTGATGTTTATTTTAATTTTGTGTGATACTGTGTGTTGTGCGTCAGGTTCTCGGTAGAATCTGAATCACAGGTAGATTCTACTTGTTGTTCAGATTCTACAAGAGTACGGTGCTCTTCAACACCAAGGCTGAGGGACTGATTACCTTATATTTTGTTTATAGTTCTTACAGTCTTCATATTATGTCCAAGTGTTGTATTAATAAAGCCACTGAATGGCGTAACGTCTACAAATAAACATACCCAGATGTTGCACATGTGTCTAATTCCTCAACTTGTCGGTATTGTATACAACTCGTGTACAACATTTAGTTTCACGTTTGGGAGCGTGGTCAGAGACCGGGAGTGTGGTCAGAGACCGGGAGTCGGGACGATGGTCCCAGAGATCATTTACATAAACCAGTTATACATTATCAACGTCTTGGCATGACCAGGGAAACCATTATAACCTTTGTGTTTATAGCAAGAAATTTTGAGTAAGAAAACAGCTGAAACAATAATAATAGTGTAGAGCGCTTCTCACCAGCTGCTGCCTGCGTTACGCTATCCAGTTGTCATCCTTTGTTTAAAACGCAACGATAAACTTGCAAGATTGCAGAGCAACTACAATTTTTTCTACAAGTACATGTACAACGTATATAGACTTAGCTGGCTTCAGTGACATACTGTATAGAAAGTCCTTTCTTATGCAGAGCATTTCGGGCAAATTAGGTTAATTTTGTCCCCCAGGAGGCGACCCACACCAGTGGACTAACACCCATGTGCCTTCCTGCTGCTGGGTGAACAGGGGCAGCAGGTGTCTTAAGGAAACGCACTAATATTTTCATGCGTACCGGGGATCGAACCATGGACCTAAGTGTGTGAGCCGAGTGAGCTAGCCTTAAGTCACTGACCTGTTGTCACTCGGAGAACAAGACACTGGCCTGTTGTCACTCGGAGAACAAGACACTGACCTGTTGTCACTCGGAGAACAAGACACTGGCCTGTTGTCACTCGGAGAACAAGACACTGGCCTGTTGTCACTCGGAGAACAAGACACTGGCCTGTTGTCACTCGGAGAACAAGACACTGGCCTGTTGTCACTCGGAGAACAAGACACTGGCCTGTTGTCACTCGGAGAACAAGACACTGGCCTGTTGTCACTCGGAGAACAAGACACTGACCTGTTGTCACTCGGAGAACAAGACACTGGCCTGTTGTCACTCGGAGAACAGAGACTACTACAAGACATTAAACAAGTTTGATGTGCTCTAACATCAACTTCTTATTCTGAAACAAGGTAAAGATAAAAAGTTAAGAGCACAGTAACACAGCATAATGGTTTGAACTCCATGGTAAACACGAACACAATGACGAGGGGATTTCTGCAGAATTGTGCAGCACCGCACCAGACACCCCGAGTACCTGTGTCATCCTTGGTCAGTACCAAGTGCTGGGTAGCGTCTGCAGCTCACACACTCGAGGATACGGGATAGTACTAGTAGCAGTATTAGTTGTACTAGTGGCGGTAGAACTAGTAGCAGTGGTAGTAGTACTAGTGGCAATGGTGATAGTACTAGTGGTAGTTGTGGTAGTACTAATTGTAGTATTTCTAGTGGTAGCAGTACTAGTAGTTGTACTAGTGGTAGCAGTACAAGTAGTTGTACTAGTGGTAGCAGTACAAGTAGTTGTACTAGTGGTAGCAGTACAAGTAGTTGTACTAGTGGTAGCAGTACAAGTAGTTGTACTAGTGGTAGCAGTACAAGTAGTTGTACTAGTGGTAGCAGTACAAGTAGTACTAGTGGTAGCAGTACTAGTAGTTGTACTAGTGGTAGCAGTACTAGTAGTTGTACTAGTGGTAGCAGTACTAGTAGTTGTACTAGTGGTAGCAGTACTAGTTGTACTAGTGGTAGCAGTACTAGTTGTACTAGTGGTAGCAGTACTAGTTGTACTAGTGGTAGCAGTACTAGTTGTACTAGTGGTAGCAGTACAAGTAGTTGTGGTAGCAGTACAAGTAGTTGTACTAGTGGTAGCAGTACAAGTAGTTGTACTAGTGGTAGCAGTACAAGTAGTTGTACTAGTGGTAGCAGCACAAGTAGTTGTACTAGTGGTAGCAGCACAAGTAGTTGTGGTAGCGGTACAAGTAGTTGTACTAGTGGTAGCAGTACAAGTAGTTGTACTAGTGGTAGCAGTACTAGTAGTTGTACTAGTGGTAGCAGTACTAGTAGTTGTACTAGTGGTAGCAGTACTAGTAGTTGTACTAGTGGTAGCAGTACAAGTAGTTGTACTAGTGGTAGCAGTACAAGTAGTTGTACTAGTGGTAGCAGTACTAGTTGTACTAGTGGTAGCAGTACTAGTAGTTGTACTAGTGGTAGAAGTACAAACAGTTGTGGTAGCAGTACTAGTAGTTGTACTAGTGGTAGCAGTAGTACTAGTAGTTGTACTAGTGGTAGCAGTAGTACAAGTAGTTGTACTAGTAGCAGTAGTACTAGTAGTTGTACTAGTAGCAGTAGTACTAGTAGTTGTACTAGTAGCAGTAGTACTAGTAGTTGTACTAGTGGTAGCAGTAGTACTAGTAGTTGTACTAGTGGTAGCAGTAGTACTAGTAGTTGTACTAGTGGTAGCAGTAGTACTAGTAGTTGTACTAGTGGTAGCAGTAGTACTAGTAGTTGTACTAGTGGTAGCAGTAGTACTAGTAGTTGTACTAGTGGTAGCAGTAGTACTAGTAGTTGTACTAGTGGTAGCAGTAGTACTAGTAGTTGTACTAGTGGTAGCAGTAGTACTAGTAGTTGTACTAGTGGTAGCAGTAGTACTAGTAGTTGTACTAGTGGTAGCAGTAGTACTAGTAGTTGTACTAGTGGTAGCAGTAGTACTAGTAGTTGTACTAGTGGTAGCAGTACAAGTAGTTGTACTGGTGGTAGCAGTAGTACAAGTAGTTGTACTGGTGGTAGCAGTAGTACAAGTAGTTGTACTGGTGGTAGCAGTAGTACAAGTAGTTGTACTGGTGGTAGCAGTAGTACAAGTAGTTGTACTGGTGGTAGCAGTAGTACAAGTAGTTGTACTGGTGGTAGCAGTAGTACAAGTAGTTGTACTGGTGGTAGCAGTAGTACAAGTAGTTGTACTGGTGGTAGCAGTAGTACAAGTAGTTGTACTGGTGGTAGCAGTAGTACAAGTAGTTGTACTGGTGGTAGCAGTAGTACAAGTAGTTGTACTGGTGGTAGCAGTAGTACAAGTAGTTGTACTGGTGGTAGCAGTAGTACAAGTAGTTGTACTGGTGGTAGCAGTAGTACAAGTAGTTGTACTGGTGGTAGCAGTAGTACAAGTAGTTGTACTGGTGGTAGCAGTAGTACAAGTAGTTGTACTGGTGGTAGCAGTAGTACAAGTAGTTGTACTGGTGGTAGCAGTAGTACAAGTAGTTGTACTGGTGGTAGCAGTACTAGTAGTTGTACTGGTGGTAGCAGTACTAGTAGTTGTGGTAGCAGTACTAGTAGTTGTGGTAGCAGTACTAGTAGTTGTACTAGTGGTAGCAGTAGTACTAGTAGTACTAGCAGTAGTACTAGTAGTTGTACTAGCAGTAGTACTAGGTGTACTAGTGGTAGCAGTACTAGCAGTTGTACTAGTGGTAGCAGTACTAGTAATACTAGTGGTAGTACTAGTAGCAGTACTAGTGGTACTAGTGGTAGCAGTACTAGTTGTACTTGTGGTAGTACTAGCTGTACTAGTAGCAGTACTAGTAGTAGCATGAATAGCTATTTTTTTTCTCTGCTGCTAGCTATTCTTGCCTCTCCTACCTTTCTTGCTCCTTGCTACCTTTTCTTGTGTGTTTCTTGCTCCTTTTCTTACCAACATCTTTTCCTTCTAATACCGTTATCCTCTCCTTCCTTCATCCCCTCTCCCTTACCACCCTAGTCCATCACATCAAAAAAATTAACCTTTGAGCGAAATGTTTCGTAAGCAAGAACCTGTATATTCACCTATATGTATGACCCGTCCGGTGTCTTGGCTGGTCGCTACTAGGTCCACACTCTCCCGGCTCCAAGAACCATATCGACCTCTTCTTAAAGCTATGTATGGATTCTGCCTCGACAACACTTTACAGATTGTGCCACTTCTTGACAACTTTAAGGCTGAAGAAATACATCCTAACATCCTTATGATTCAAATGAGTTTTCATCTTTCAGTTGTGACCCCTTGTTGCTGTGTCCCATATCTGAAACATTCTGTCCATGTTCACTTTGTCAATTCCTTTCGGTATTTTGTATGTCGTTATCATGTCCGTCCTATCCCTCTGGGACTAGTCTTGTTGCAGACCTTTGCACTTTAACTAATTTCTTGACGTGTTTGACCAGGTGGGGGTTCCATACTGGTGCTGCATATTCCAATAAGGGTCTGACGTACACAGTGTACAGTGTCGTGAATTGCTTCATACTTGGATGTCGAAACGCTATTCTTAGGTTTACCAGACGCACATTTTGTGTACTCACCTATTTGTGGTTGCAGTCTTAGCTCCTGGCCCCGCCTCTTGACCGGTTGCTACTGGGCCCACTCTCTCCCCGCTCCATGAGCTTTATCAAACCTCGTCTTAAAACTGTGTATGGTTCCTGCCTCCACTACGTCATTTTCTAGGCTATTCCACTGCCTTACAACTCTGACTGAAGAATTATTTCCTAATATCTCTCTGACTCATTTGTGTCTTCAACTTCCAATTGTGGCCTCTTGTTTCTGTGTCCCCTCCCTGGAACATCCTGTCTTTGTCCACCTTGTCTATTCCGCGCAGTATTTTATATGTTGTGTGTGTGTGTGTGTGTGTGTGTGTGTGTGTGTGTTTATCCTGGGTTAATAACCCAGTGTTTTCTTATGTGATAAATAACTCAAGTGTAACGTGGTCACGTAGTGTTGAGCAGGGGCGTCGGTGGTAGTGAAACTAGCCAGTGTACACAGTCACTCTTGTATTCCGCTTAACACTCTACCATAAAACTTTCCTTATTTTTTTTAAGGTTGGTGAAACAAACACGTCTGGCTGGTAGATATGAATGAAGAAAAAACTGGTATGGTATAAGAAGAAAGTGGTTTTCTTTCTTCCTGCTGGGTGAGGGTGGTGAAGTGTGGGCCAGGTGCCACTGTTACCACCACCACCCATGGCCTGATGGGTGAGGATGGTGAAGTGTGGGCCAGTGTCCGACTGTGACCCCCCATTATCATGGTGCTAGCATGGGCTGGTGGATGAAGTATGGGTCAGTGCCCTTTCATGAACCTCCACCATCATAGTTCCAGCATGGGCTTGTGGGTGAGGGTGGAGCGTGGGTCAGTGCCCCTCTGACACCCCCCTCCTCCCCGCTTTCTCTGACCGCCCATCGTGTCAAATTTCATTGCTTGACTTACGAAATCGTAGGTTCGAGCTGCCCGTTCATTGAGTTGGTATCTTGACACAGGAGTCACGTCTTGTGTGATGCAATATGATGGAACCTCTACCTTTTATTAACACTACCTGTAGTTTACCTGTGGTCGCTTCCGGAGGTCACTGAGGTACTGTTCCAGACCAGTCTCGTTGATCAGGCCCTGATCCACCAAGAGGCCTGGTCATGGACCGGGCCGCGGGGGCGCTGATCCCCGGAACACCCTCCAGGTAGGCCTCCTGGTTGCTAGTATTATCGATCACGCTGTTGGTACCCGTCGCTCGCTTTCTGACGTATGCACCATAACCTGGCTGATCAGGAACTGATTTGTGGAATTTGAGTTCTCTCGAATACAACTAAGGGTCTTCTGGTAATCCCCTTATATGCATGAAGAAAGTGTGTTGAAGAGTTGTGGTCGTTTTACACTTGTTGAATTGTCTGTGTACTCATCGCGCGGCTTTTCTTCCGCCGGAGACATTTTGCACCGTCTGCCTAGCCTCTTTTTTCATATGTAGTGATTTCGGTGTGCAAGTTCAGAACTAATCCTTGTAGAATCTTCCAAGTGTATATTATCGAGCATCTTTCTCGCCTATGTTCGAAGGAACACAGTTCAGGTGCTCCCAGTAACTTAGGTATATTTTCGGTATATTTTCGCCTGCCTTGAATGGCGGAATGGGATGGGATAGGTGGGTGGGTAGAGAAGCAGCACATTGTAGATGTGTTTTATAAACTGAATTTTGTTACAAGTGGGAAGAAGCGTGGGCTGTTGAACCTTCTCTTGAATCCAGTGGCTTATTAATCACGAGTATGAACACAAATGAAAACATTGTACCGGTAACCGCTTGTTCAGCAACTTTGTGTGTGTGTGTGTGTGTGTGTGTGTGTGTGTGTGTGTGTGTGTGTGTGTGTGTGTGTGTGTGTTCATATAATTATACAAGCCTGTTGTTCATCCGCCGCGTGTATGCCATCCAGACGTCCATATAGTGGCCACAGGCAGGGTAAACTCTACTCATACCTTCACCTGGAAAACTTCTTGGTTTCATAGCTCAGTTTGGCATCTGGTCTAGCCGTTCATTAATGTAGCGTTTGTATTATTTAGCATAAACCAATGGTGCGGGTGGTAATGGAAATATTAGACGTACACCTTGGGTATGATAGCACTAACTTTCTTTAAGATAATTAAGTTAGTGGTAATGCAATATTTCCAATGGAGGGAAGTTTCCATATTTCGAAATATCAACAATATATACGCAGTAATTGTCCGTATATTCTTTGATTAAACTGAAGCACACAGTGATGCATAGTACGTGCGTTAATAGTTAGGTTGGTCAAATTTTCTTCTATCTACATTGACAACACTGCTGGTGGACACTCAGGAGCTGGTGCTGCTGGTGGACACTCAGCTGGTGCTGCACACTCAGCAGCTCATTTCAAAGTTTAGCTTTATCTAAGTTGCGTACACTACCACCCCTAAGATGTCACCCACTACAGAAGAGTAGAATGAAATTAGCTCTGAGGAAACCACAACATCGTATGTCCTCGCAACATGAAGCAATCCTAGTTCGCTAGGCTCATGTTGCCTGTAGGATTGTATGGTTCAGTGGTTTAGAGCATGGTAAAATTTCGCTCTCTTCCCACGAGGTGGGCTAAAACAACGAGTTCGATCCCCCGGCTAGCCGCAGTTTGTTTTTGATTGATTGATTATATATATAATATATATATATATATATATATAATATATATATATATACATATATATACATATATATATATATGTCGTGCCGAATATGTAAAACTGGTCAATTAGGAAGAACTCATTTAAAATTAAATCCTTTTTAAAATTTTCTCTTATACGTTTAAAGATATATTTTTTTTCATTAATGTTAATGTAAAAAAAATTTATTTTGCTCCAAAAGAATCTTAGAAAACTTACCTAACCTTATTATAACAAGAACAATTTATTTTAGCCTAACCCAACTAAATATATTTTAGATTTGTTTACAATAATTTAATACTAAACAAACACAGTGGAATATATTTTTTTCTTTAGGTTCAGAATGATTTTGGCAAAATTATTGCATACACAAATTTTCACTTGTCCTATATGGCAAGATGAGCGTTGCTATTTAAGCCAAGATGGCAGGTTCTGCCTATTCGGCACGACATATATGTTTACTGGGTTTATTTGTTTGGTAGTATGGTAGCGGGGTGTAAATGATGTATCTTCGGAGGCTTCTTACTTTATTGTTAAGTCGTGGTGGGTACACAGGCTTGTGTGTTTGTGCCCATGGCCCGGGCAGGGCCATCCCACGAGAGAGAGCTGGGAGTCCTTGTGTCTTGCTGCTAGGCCGCTGTGTGTGTGAGGCGGAGGCATGGGCAGACAGGCTGGCGTGCCTACCGAGAGGCCTGGCTACAGAGGGCAGCACCTTAGTGGCGCGAAATATGAACTAAGCTGGCAGACAGCATGGGCTGTATGTGCAGACAGTACAGGCTGTCTACATATACATACATATATTATATATATATATATATATATATGTATATGTATGTACGTATATATATATGTATGTATATATATATATATATATATATATATATATATATATATATATATATATATATAATACACACACAGGAGGTAGGTTGATTATACATTTCGACCTCAGATCCAAGTAGGGGGTCGAAATATAATGCGTGTGTGCATATGTACACCTTTGTGTACAGTTTTTTTTACACACATTGTGCCTTTGTATATGTGAATGCATAACGAATAATAAAAATATCACTCGGCAATATTTGAAATTGTGATACTGATCAAAGAAGGATCTTTAAAGCAATTAGCGGAAATAAATTTCGGGAATGGTCTGTATTGAGCAGAGATGACCTGCACATGTCTGTTGCTCTTCAATCCTTCACATAGTAATACTTGACCAAGGTTTGAAATTAGAAACTGATTGTATAAGGCGTTCAGAAGTTATAAACAAAAACCTTAGATGGAGTGAGGAAACTGTAGCTGACAAGATGGACGGCTCTGACATCAAGCCGTGCAGTATTAAGGGTTTACTTAATTCTGCATGTTTATAATACTATAAAAACCCGAGTTTTCAATATTTTTTATTGCAATTGTATTAGTTCTAAAATTCTCTACAGTCCAGTAAGAAAAAGGGGTTTTGTGTTACAGTTCAATTTGATAAAAATTCCAACTATTCCAAGTTTTTTAAAAATATTTATTGCATTGACAAATTTTCCCACATAAACTCATCTGTAATCTGGCTGTAAAATGCATCAGCCGTTAAATATTAAAGCCATTTAGAAGAGGTAAACCATGGTCAGATCTGCACCTACACACCTGGGAGGCACATTTTTTGAACGTGTGAATATACGCCAATGTGTGTTTTTGAAGTTATTTGACTCGTATCAGGATGTTGGGAATGTGTTCAGTAATTATGGTCATAGGAGACCTGTACATGCCAGTTGGTCCGATCCTAGAATATGGTCTTCGTTACTATACACCAGTGTTCAAAATTCGAATCCGATCGGATGAGTGGTTCTCAAGATTGATGTAAAATAGAAAAGTAGGAGGAAGAAAAATTCAGGCAACTTTGTCCCGCTTTGGGGACGGCTAATTCCCTTGTAACACACGTTGTGTGTGTGTCTGTGCGTCTCTGTGTCTGTGTCTGTCTGTGTATGTCTGTCTGTCTCTCCACTATGTGGCTGCAGGGGGTAGAGTCTACGCTTCTGGCCCTGCCTCTCAGCTTGCTTCTTGCCAGAGTCACTTCTAGCTTCGATCTTTGTCATACCTGTTCTAAAAGCTGACTGGAGCTGTTCTTAAAGCTATCTGGAGCCTGCCTCCGTTACTACTTCACCGAGATCATTTCACTTTCCGACCAACTTGACTTCCCTGTAGCTCATCTGTGTCTTGAACTTCAGCTACATCCTCGACTTCCCCTTTCTCACCTATCAATCAGCCTGTGTCCGTCTACCCTATTAATTCCCCAGAGTATTTTGTGTTTTTATCATATTTCTCCTAATTAGTCTATCCTCGAGTGTTAGATTCAATTCCATTAGACTCTTCATATGTCATGACGTTTAATTCAGTAACAAGCCTTGTTGTGTATTTCTGCACGTTCTCCAATTTTTAACATGCTTCCTCAGATGTGGGTTCCATACTGGTTTTGCGTACCCCAAGATGGGCCTGACATATATTGTATAAAGTGCCCAGAAGACTCGTGTTAAGATTCCTGAAGGCTGCTCTTAAATCTATCAGGAGAGCATTGGCTGCAGAGGTTATCTGTTGATGTAAGCCTCTGGCAAAATGCTAAACACTATCCTCAATCCTGGGTCATCCTCTGTCCCCTGAGAATATAGTGTCCAGTCGTCTGTACCCTTCCCCGATCTTCATGATTATGTATTTATTGGGGTTGAATTCAATCTTGCAGTTTGTCCAGATCCATTTGCAGTTTTCTCCCTGTCCTCATATGTTCTTATTCGTCTCATCAGTTTTGCATCATCAGCAAACAGGGATATATATACATATCTGACTCGATCCCATCTGGAATATCATTCACATAAACCAGAACAGTAGTAGCACTAACAACGATCCTTCCGGTACCCAGCTTATCTCGCTTATCATTCTGACGCCTCTTCGACAGTCACTTTATCTTCCTGTAAGGTACTCTGATCCACCTGAGCACGTTCCATGTTATTCCTGCCTGGACCCCCCCCCCCTCTCTCTCTCTCTCTCTCTCTCTCTCTCTCTCTCTCTCTCTCTCCCCCCCTCTCCCCCCCCTCTCCCCTCACTCCCGTTACTTTATCACAGAATTCTAACAGGTTGGGATGACAAGATTTTATTTTTGAAGCCATGCTGTGTGTGTGGCTATGTAAGTGAAATATCACCTATGTGAACGTGTTTGTAGTTGGAGGATGAGACGTGGTATTACGTCCCAGTGAATAAGTTGTCATATAGACAGCTATTTAATTTTCCAGTGGTTGTAGCACTTCCACCTTGTCTTGTCTTAAGTGACTTTTTTTTTCTAACATTTTTTAGTGGAGACGCATATTTGTGTTCTTTCTGCGCCACTTTTTGCTCGGTTTACATTTAAGATGACTCGTTCTTTGTTAATGGTGCTCAGGCATTTTTTTTCATACATTTCAATTCATACTTTTAAGAAGTTATGTTTGGTTATTTTGTCCATCAAGGTGCCGGGCATAACTGTTGTCTGCAATCTTTCTTCATTAGTCATGTTTCTCACCTCTGGGAGCCGTTATCTTGCAGCCTCAGCTGTTATTTTAGCCACACTTTCTTAACGTGCTGATGCATAATGAATCTTGATATTAAAAAGCATTTTGAGATTTGCTCTGAGTCCTCATGCATAAATATGAAAGCTGTTGTTGACGTGTCACTCAAGCAGTCACTAGTTTTTATGTGCGGGTTATTTGTGTATAGTCACTAGTTTGTATTATTTATCAGAGTAGTTTATATTACGTGCAACCCGCTCGTGTGTGGTTGCAAGGGTCGGGTTCTAGCTCTTGACTTCGCCTCTCAACTTGCCGCTTGCTCTTAAAACTATGTATGGAGCCTTCAATCACTTTATGACCACCTCGTCAGTTGTACATCCGACTCAATCTGATTTCATAAATCATTCACCAGAAACAGTACTGGTCCTATTACCGATCTTTGTGAAATCTCCGCATGTTACTCTTCCACATTCTGACATCTCTTCCCAGACAAGTCACTGCTTCCTTTCCCTTTTTGATCCACCGGAGTACATTCCCTGTTATTCTTGTCATCTCAAGGTGTTGCCCCATTATTTAGCGAGATACGGCATCATATGTCTTCCTACAGTCTAAGAAAACGCAGTCCACCTACGTTGTCCAGTACCAATTGATGAACCGTTTTCTGCTTTGCTTTCAGGCATTATCCTTGTTTCCAGTGGGGAGACTTTTTTAAACACTTTGTTCAACACTGCAGATTTCTTTATCAGTTTCCGTGAATCCGTTTCTTTGTCCAGTCGAATAATTTTGTCTACTGTTCTGTGTGTATTCACCTGTGGGGTTGCAGGGATCGAGTCACAGCTCCTGCCCCCGCTTCTTCGCTAGTCACTACTAGCTCACTCTCCCCCCTTCAAAAGCTTTATCGTACCTCTTAAAGGTATGTATTGATCCTGTTTCCACTTCACTCTCTAGATTGTTCCACTTCCTGACAACTCGAAGGTTAAATAAAGAACATCCCTATGACTCATCAGTCATAGGGATGTTTCGACTAACAGTTGTCCCCTTGTTCCTGTGTTCCATCTCCGAAACATTCTAGCCCTGTCCACCTTGTCAATTCCTCTCAGTATTTTATACGTCGTTATCATATCCCCCCAACACATCCCTCCTTTCTCTTGTGTCATCAGGTTGAGTTCCCTTAACTTCTTGTAAGACATACCCCTTAGATACGGGACTAGTCTTGTTGCAAACTTTTGCACTTTCTCCAATTTCTTGACGTTTGACCAGGTGTGGGTTCCCCACTGGTGCTGCATACTCCAATATGGGCCTGACGTACACGGCGTACAGAATCGTGAATGTCTAAATGCTGTTTTTCAGGTTTGCCAAGCGCCCATATGCTGCAGCAGTTATTTGGTTGATGTTCGCCTCAGATGTGTTCGGTATAATGCTCATCCCAAGATCCTTTACCTTGAGTGAGCTTTGCAGTCTTTGACCCCCTAGGCTGTACTCCGTCTGTCTTTGTCCTTCCCCATGCTTCATGACTTTGCACTTGGTAAGGTTAAACTCCAGGAGCCATTTGTCTGACCAGGCTTGCAGCCTGGTATTTTCACTGCGATTAATAATTAGTTTCCTCCTCATTTCCTTCATATAATATATCTTGTTTGCTGTCCGTTCGTTCGTGCTTGTATGTACGTGTTCGTGTTTAGGCATGCTTACTCGTGTCTGCATCATCATGGTGTCTGCCTTCTACTGACCCTTTCACTTTCGTGGTCTCGGTGCCCCACCTCACTTTCTCCTGTGCTAAAAATGCCCAGTAGTACCAGGCCCTAGGGCAAGAGTTTTCTCTTCACTTTCCAGACTACGTAAGATGCCTCTCTCGTCTGAGAGTTTCTACTGTCTAGCTGCGTGGGGCAGCTGGCACACCTTCCTTCCTTCCTGCCTTTCTCTTCTCTTTTTTTCTATCTTGTTCTTTCCTTTCTCTTTCCCCTTTTATCCATTTTTCCTACCATCTTTCCTCCCTTATTTTCTAACATTTTTCCTTTCTCCTTTTTATCCTTCCCTTCCATCCTTAGTTTTATTCTCCTTCTTGCTTCCATTCTTGCTTAATTCATTCTTTTCTCCTGCTCTTTCTTTTCTTACCTTTGCCCACGTGTGTTTCTCAAGATGATAATCGAAGACGCACTACACAGACCTAGTCTATAAACATCAGTAATTTAATGGAGGTTATAATTGATGCTGGTTATTTTAACAGGGTGTGTGATAGTGTCTGTGTTGAGTATGTTGGTTGCTTTTATTGTTTCTTAATTCTATACTTGATTTTATTGTCTGGTGTATTTTTTTATAATCTCTGAATGAACTACGTGGTCTAAGCGTTCCGTAATTCCACCAACACTTACTACTGTTTAGTACTGCAAGTAATACTACTACTACTGCTGCTGCTGCTGCTACAAGTAGTAGTAGTAGTACTACTACTGCTACAGGTAATACTACTACTGACTACTGCAAGTAGTACTGCTGACTACTACTGCAAGTAGTACTGCTGACTACTACTGCAAGTAGTACTGCTGACTACTACTGCAAGTAGTACTGCTGACTACTACTGCAAGTAGTACTGCTGACTACTACTGCAAGTAGTACTGCTGACTACTACTGCAAGTAGTACTGCTGACTACTACTGCAAGTAGTACTGCTGACTACTACTGCAAGTAGTACTGCTGACTACTACTGCAAGTAGTACTGCTGACTACTACTGCAAGTAGTACTGCTGACTACTGCAAGTAGTACTGCTGACTACTACTGCGAGTAGTACTGCTGACTGCTACTGCAAGTACTATTACAGACCTAGTGACCCAGGCAAGACCGCTCCTCATAATACTTTATTCATGGCTTCTTGGTAGCGCCCTCGGCTTCACGGATGGGGTCCCAGTTCAATCCTGAGGTGAAGAGACCGTGAACATGTTTTTTTTTTTTTTTTACACTTGTTACCCTTGTTCACTAATGACCAGTGACACGAGGTTCACCACTGACGAGCTTATAAAAATAGCAAAGGGAAAACGAATAAGGAAGACAGTCATGGTGTGTGTAAGGTGATGAAACTTGTATATGCTGAGAGGATCTCTACACGTCGGGGAAAGGAAACTCCACTTTCACTGATTCAGACCAACCTGCAAGGTGAAAACTTTACCAATTAGCTGCCAGTACAGGTGTGTGTGTGTGTGTGTGTGTGTGTGTGTGTGTGTGTGTGTGTGTGTGTGTGTGTGTGTGTGTGTGTGTGTGTGTGTGTGTTGTATGAAGTCAGCCTTTCAAGTACATCATAACATTCTATACGTTAGTTTAATACCTTCGTTGTTATGCTCCTAGCAATGGTGTGGGTGGTAGTCAGAATATTACAGAAGTACGTACTGCATGTAGGAACTGGGTACCATTGTTATGGTAGCTAAGCAAGTTACTATTTAGTTTTCATATAATTTTGTATTGTCCTAACAGGGTATATTAGTTCTGAGTTATTTGCAATAGACAGTCAAGTTTTTTTTTTCTAGAATGGTAATATACCACTGTTCATAAAGGGTTTGACAAAGAATTATGTGGGAGCTCTAAAGCCGTAGGATTTATACAGCGCCTGTGGGGGCGAGATGAATTTCATTCAAGCTCAGTTCAGGGAACTGGAGCATAAAACCAATTCCCTAGATCAAGAGCCCCTCACCCGCGTCAGGGAACCTCACTTGAGGGCTTAACGAAGAACAAAAGGGCACAACACGGTGACTACAACAATACACACACACAAAAAAAGAAAAACATCTTAGACAGTATTTAAGACTCCATTCACGTGCTTTAGCTTCATATCGTTCCTGACCATGAAGCTGAACTCGCTGAGGGACTGACTACCTCGTATACTATTTCTCCATGGTTGATGGACTAATTGTATCATCATTTCACTACCACACCTGCCTCTGTATTTAACTGAAGAAGCCTACTGTGTGTACGAAACGTTTCAACAAAGATGCCCAACTGTTGCACGTCTTAATCATCTTGTTGGTATTTTATACCATTGTCAACACCATAGCTGAAAGAAGCTTATGACGCAACGATGTGTTTTATCGATGTGCTGGTTATTTGTGAAAAATGCTTTGACATTTTTTAAGTATTTGCGAGTCGCTTCTGAATTCACCAATTTTATGGTATTACAGCACATAATGACGCAATGGATGACTATAGTCCATCTAGAAAAGATTAGCTGTTTACATCAGCTGGTGATACAACCTCCCATAGATACTTGTAGACCAGCCGGAACCAGGCGGTAGTGACATCCAAGAGTCTGCTGATTTTGTTGGATGCACCATAGACATATGGCTCCTCCATAATTGACTTGTCAGCTATTCTGACATTCAGAAATCCACTGCCCCCAATCCTTATGTTATACATGTGCGGTATACATTGTCAAGATGAAGAATTACACATGTACAACATCTGGGTATCTTCATTGTAAACTTTTCGCCATCCAGTGGCCATATCAACACAAATTCAAGGACATATTTGGAAGACAGAACTACATACAAAGGATAAGGTAATCAGTCCCCTATCTTTCGAGTTGAGCACCGTAGTCACTCTTCAAGACTACGGTACTCTTCAACTCCAAGGCTAAGGACTGATTACCTCATGTTTTGTATATAGTTCTAGTCTTCCAATTATGTTCTTGAATTTGTATTGATAAAGGCACTGGATGGCGAAACTTCTACAGTACACCCAGATGTTGCACATCTCTTCATCTACAATCTTCATACACGTCTGGCTTCTGACACGAGCATGCCACACGTGACACTCGTGTAGTTAAGAGCATTTATGGATGTTACAGTACTCTTGTTACACTGGGCTTCTAATGTCTTTTCTCGTGATAAACTTCCATCTGTCTCCTCTTGATTTCTCCTGTATTGAGCTTTCTTTTCCAACTTCTCAGCGACCCCGAGTGTCATGAACGTTTTTCCTTGATCTTTCAGTGAGGAGAGTGTTAGGCTGCGCGCCTCCTCACAGTACGAACCATGTTTGGATCATTCAGCCTTGTTTATGGAAAGTTTACCCTTGGATGTGAGCTGGACCATTTACACATTGTAAAACAAGAACATATGTAAATACACGGCTGTAACTTGTAAAACAAAACCATTATTTGAGTTTGCCAGAACAGCCTAATGTTAGATGGGTAGTGTATTTATAATTTGTGTGTTCACCCGTTTGTGTTGCCGGGGGTCGAGGTTTGCTACTGACCTCGCCTGTCTTCCTGTATTGCTGGTATCTAGTTTCTGGAATTCTGACATATATACTTCTAAAGCTGTGTATAGTGTCTCCATTACTACTATCCCATTCCCTTCATTCCACTTCCTGAAACTAAACTAGCTTATACAAGTTATTTTATAAGCTCCAGCTCCTGGGTCTAGTCTTCTAACATTGGACCTGTATGTTTCATACTCTTATAGCATACACTTGTATACTTACTGGGTACGGTGCAGTTATACATGGTGTTGGCTAGCACTGCTTCATCACTCGACCTGTTTGTGCTTTCGTATTTATAGTTTTTTTTTGTGTTCAGTGTCTGTCTTCCCTTCGCTGTGATCCCACTAGTGTCAGAACCCACTTTGTGTTGGTCTTTCATGTTGATGCGTTTGAGTATGTTGTATTATGTAATCATGTTTCCTCTGAGGCTTTTAGTGATGTAAGATTGATTTCTCCAATTTTTTTAAATAGCCAAGTTCTAGGATTTCCTGGAATATTGTGACAAGCGTTCTCAAAGTCATCTGATGTGTTGGTGTGAACTCCATGCTGGTGCTACATACTCCACCATTGATGGTGTGAGCTCCATGCTGGCGCTACATACTCCACCATTGATGGTGTGAGCTCCATGCTGGCGCTACATACTCCACCATTGATGGTGTGAGCTCCATGCTAGCGCTACATACTCCACCATTGATGGTGTGAGCTCCATGCTGGCGCTACATACTACACCATTGATGGTGTGAGCTCCATGCTGGCGCTACATACTCCACCATTGATGGTGTGAGCTCCATGCTGGCGCTACATACTCCACCATTGATGGTGTGAGCTCCATGCTGGCGCTACATACTCCACCATTGATGGTGTGAGCTCCATGCTGGCGCTACATACTCCACCATTGTGAGCTCCATGCTGGCGCTACATACTCCACCATTGATGGTGTGAGCTCCATGCTGGATGGTGTGAGCTCCATGCTGGCGCTACATACTCCACCATTGATGGTGTGAGCTCCATGCTGGCGCTACATACTCCACCATTGATGGTGTGAGCTCCATGCTGGCGCTACATACTCCACCATTGATGGTGTGAGCTCCATGCTGGCGCTACATACTCCACCATTGATGGTGTGAGCTCCATGCTGCTATATACTCCACCATTGATGGTGTGAGCTCCATTGATCCATGCTGTACATACTCCACCATTGATGGTGTGAGCTCCATGAGCTCCATGCTGATACTCCACCATTGATGGTGTGAGCTCCATGCTGGCGCTACATACTCCACCATTGATGGTGTGAGCTCCATGCTGGCGCTACATACTCCACCATTGATGGTGTGAGCTCCATGCTGGCGCTACATACTCCACCATTGATGGTGTGAGCTCCATGCTGGCGCTACATACTCCACCATTGATGGTGTGAGCTCCATGCTGGCGCTACATACTCCACCATTGATGGTGTGAGCTCCATGCTGGCGCTACTGGTGCTATACTCCACCATTGATGGTGTGAGCTCCATGCTGGCGCTACATACTCCACCATTGATGGTGTGAGCTCCATGCTGGCGCTACATACTCTACCATTGATGGTGTGAGCTCCATGCTGACATACTCCACCATTGATGGTGTGAGCTCCATGCTGGCGCTACATACTCCACCATTGATGGTGTGAGCTCCATGCTGGCGCTACATACTCCACCATTGATGGTGTGAGCTCCATGCTGGCGCTACATACTCCACCATTGATGGTGTGAGCTCCATGCTGGCGCTACATACTCCACCATTGATGGTGTGAGCTCCATGCTGGCGCTACATACTCCACCATTGATGGTGTGAGCTCCATGCTGGCGCTACATACTCCACCATTGATGGTGTGAGCTCCATGCTGGCGCTACATACTCCACCATTGATGGTGTGAGCTCCATGCTGGCGCTACATACTCCACCATTGATGGTGTGAGCTCCATGCTGGCGCTACATACTCCACCATTGATGGTGTGAGCTCCATGCTGGCGCTACATACTCCACCATTGATGGTGTGAGCTCCATGCTGGCGCTACATACTCCACCATTGATGGTGTGAGCTCCATGCTGGCGCTACATACTCCACCATTGATGGTGTGAGCTCCATGCTGGTGCTACATACTCCACCATTGATGGTGTGAGCTCCATGCTGGCGCTACATACTCTACTGTTCATGTAAACCAAAAATTGAATAAAAAAAAATACTCTTAAGTTATCCTGACTTTGTTGAAATACCTGAAAAATCTTCTTCAGTTCGCCCAGCATGCGTATACTATTGAAGATTAAAGAGACGTGTGTAACACCTGCATATCTTTATTATTAAGAAGTTTCGCTAACCAATAGCTTCCTTAATTCAGTACAGATATCTCTTAATGGAGACAGTAGGAAATATCTGTACTGAATAATAAAAAAAAAAAAAAAAAGGTACAATACCGTGACTGGAACGATGCATAAATAACCCGCAAGTCGGACCGAAACGTCGTCTTAAGCTTCTCTTTTATGTGCGGGTTATTTGTCTATCTGTACTGAACTGAACTAAGAAAAACCACTAGTTGAAGCTACTTCATTATGCAGGTACCCAGGTGTTGTACATGTCTTATTCATCAGCTTGTCACTATTGTATACCATTAATATAATGATTCAGTGCTGAAGTTTTCACTGTTACCAACACCACCACTTATGTTTGCAACATGTGTCCTGTTTACACCAGCCTCTTATAAAATGTCCGTCTATGTAACACCATGTTGAAGGTCTTCTGGTAACCATGCAACACGTTATCCACCCGTCCTTCACTTATCTGCTTTAGCTGTGTCATTCTATTACAGAATTCTGTTATATTGATGATAGTTGTCTTGTCTGAAGCAATGTTGATGTAGCACAGTGAAGGCGTTTTCTTAGTTCTTTGTTATACTTTTTCTTAGCATACTCTGCAACTTATCGGGTAGATCTGTCAGGGATACTGCTCTCTAATTTGTACTTGTGTGCCTCCTTTCCTACGACTCATTACATTGGCTGTTAACCAACACACTGATCTGTCTCCCATTCTCACCACCTGTATAACATCTGCCTTGGGTAAAATGTATAAGATACTGACAAAGGTAAGATAAGATATAATAAGATAAGGTAAAATAAGACCCATGCATAGAATTAGGGTATTTCATTAAGGAGAAATTTAAAATATAATACTGTGCATGTCTTATTGCATCACGTGTCTTGGTGCTAGTGTAGCACCTTTGCTCTTGTGATAGTGTACACTCTACAAGTTATGCTTGTATCAGTTGTATCATGTACTCTTAAAAAAAATATTACTATTACTACTGCTTATGAACGTTTTTCTGAAGTTAATATTTTTGAGACCCACCAAATATAATCTCTGTCATTCTCTTCTTTTCATTTTATCCCTTTCCTTTCTTCTTTTCACCTACTTTCTCCCTCTTTGTGTTTCTACCTCTCCCTTCTGTGTGGGATACAACGGCCATTCTGCAGCATGTCATTGACTTTTTTCCGAACACTTGGTCAAATGGTGGCACTGAAGATTTATTTATTATTATTATTAATATTGTTATTATTATTAAGATGCGGGTTAATAGTCAGTAGTTCAGGTAATAAGGAGCAAAATCTTAAATATCGCATGTGTTGCTAGAGGTTTGTGTGTGTGTGTGTGTGTGTGTGTGTGTGTGTGTGTGTGTGAAGCGAGGCTAGTTAGCCACACTCTCTCTTGTTAATGTATAAGTTTAATGAACCTATGTTTTCAGTCACTGATGGTGAAAAACATGAACTTGTGCGAGAAGACTTCAGAAAATAAGAGTGATATCATTGTTTTTTATTTTTTTTAAGGGGAGGGAGTTGAGCTGCTAGCAAACTCCTATAAAAATGTGTGATAGAAATACCAGTCGTGTCTGGGTGGATATAACATTGCATGAGGATGTTCACTCCTCTGGTGTTGTGATAGTGCTTTACCATGTGTGCTCAAGTGACTTGCTCTAGCTAGACCAGGGGTTCTTAACTGCTGGTTCATGAACCCCTCAGCGACTCCGTGGAAGGACTTCAGAGTTCTGGTCTGAGAAGGAAAAGAAGTACACGAATACAATATAATGCGATCCTTTATTGACTGCGTTTCGCCCACCAAGCGGGCGAAACGTAGTAAAGTATCGCATTATACTGCATCTGTTTATTTTTCCATACCACGGGTGGGAATAGAACCCGCGGTCAGAGAGATGGTGATCAGTTTTTAATCCCCCGTCTCACTGCTGAAGAAACGCTTTGTACTTAGTCACACAATAGGTCGACTTAAGTCCTTATCCACTTTTTTTTTTTTCCTCACTAACGCATTGTGTAAGATAGCTCTTCCATTGTTCCAGCATCTATGAAGGAAAGTCAATAATTTTATACTTACCATTGGTTAACATCATTATATGTTATGTAATCTGGGGAAAATTAGTGGTATGAGTAGAATTACAATGGGTTCCTCTTATTCACTGGCTTGCAGCTGGAACACCTGCGAGGTGGTGGGTTTCACTGAGTGTGACAGGAATATTGGAAAATGCCTCTTGTTTTCACTCTGCAGACGACTGAGCCTCCTCTTGTGTTATTCACGGGCCAGCGGGTCTGAGTTTCCGGACCCTACATCCTCTAGGCAAACGTTTTTTTCGACGACTTAAGACCGTGGAGAAAGCTACGGTGATTTTAAACTGTGAACGTTGATTTTACGATATATTCGCTTTCTCAGTCTTTGCGATTCCCCGTTTTCTCTCGTTAAAACTTTAGTCTCGCCTGTATGCAGAAATATTACTACATAATAGCTTAAGAAATTGTAGTAACGACTCTTAAGATTTTTCTTTTATTTTACCGCTACGGGTAACTTATTTTGAAATATCACAGCTCCAGACAGTTTCGTTCGTTAATTACAGTCGTTGAATTAAAAACCAGTTTTGTTGTTTTTAAACGAAGCGAGAGAAAGTTTAAGCGAGTGTGTCAACTAGGCGGCACACGGGTAATACGTATTCGGATGTAGACAGAAAGTTGTAAATGTTGTCAGACATTGTTGACACATGGGTATGTGAGAAAGAGAAGCCTCGTTTTCTAAGGGTCGCCGCGGCGGTATTTTAATTGCTATTTTTTTGATTGTCAGGTATAAGTAAATACAGCTAACATTGTACATATGCTTTCTACCAACCCTTGAAGTGTTGTTAAATTCGCTTAAAACCCTGACTCTTAAATAAAACTTAATTTTTTATGGTAATCTTTATTGAAGAACGTTCTTACTAAAGGTTTCCATTCTGCCAGTTTTTATTAGCATGCTGCTTTTACAACCTCATTGTTTGCTTAAAGTTCCTCAGTAAATATTAATTTGCATTGTATAGGAGATAAGTACACTGAAGCCTTGCCAGTGTTGATTAGTTTCACTTGAAACTGTTATTTCTTATGGTGTTAGCAGATGTATATTTAAGAACTAGGCCTCCAACAAGGGTAAAGTTTCACAGTTCTGTGGCACATTCAACATATTTTAGTTGTTTCCTGAGCGGCTAGTTTATTATGCACCCTCAGCACAACCTGTGAGTGGTAGCCTAAAAAATAAGATTGCAGAGATCACAGTGCATCTTTGCCAGACCCTTACTAAGCATTGTTGCATAACTAAAGAGAAATAAAGTCGTTTCACATTTTACAATTACTTTATATAGTTGATGTATACAATACAGTATGGAATACAGTCTAATCTCAAAAAATGCTATCTTAATATCACTAAAACACCGCTGTGCTGGAGTTTCAAAAAAATTGTGAATTCAGATACTGCTCACAAATGTATTTTATCCAGTGGTATATTACCAGTAATTCTTGAATAAAATACCCTGACTTTGTTTATTGTTAATAAATCTTAACCACTCTTGACTTGTTTAAATACAAGCGCAACTTGATATTGGCTAATATAAATAACTCGTAGCCATGTTGTTAGGTAAGACACATGCAACAGTTAGGTATCTTTATTTCGAAACGTTTCGCCTACACAGTAGGCTTCTTCAGTCGAGTACAGAAAAGTTGATAGAAGCAGAAGACTTGAAGACGATGTAAAGACGAAATAAAGATACCTAACTGTTGCATATGTCTTACCTAACATGTCGGTATTTTATACCATTTTAATGTCAACTCGTAGCCATAAACAAACTACAGTGCAGTGTTTTGTGACTGATTTCATGATTATGTAAACTAAGCAAAACTAAAAAAAAAATACAAATTTGTAAATAGTTCATTACCACTATTAATTGCTTAGCTCTCACAAGAGTTTGGGTCCGGCCATGGACACATTATGTACAGTGGAACCTCTGATCACACTCTTCCGAATACGAACAAATCTGTTCACGACTAAAAAGTTCGCCAATTTTTTTGCATCTGGTCACGAATACATAATCGGGTGCCGAACAAACACAACCACGCCAGTTTTCACATTCAGGGCCATTTTTTCTCGCGCCAATTTCCCCCCACTTCCTATTGTTTGTGTACACCGAACAAAGACCCTTGTGATAAATTCAGATTAGTAATGTTTTATCAGCAGGTAGTGCACAAAGTTTCTCGCAGTGCAAGTACCCGGCTGGGGCTTGCCAGATGGTTTTTGGTAAATATTTTTTTCTCGGTTGTTTGTTGAGCTATCTTATTGAAACTTGGGCAGTGTATGATGGAAAGATGCTTCTTAACGTACACCAAAAATGAAAGAAATCGGACGATAAATAACGGGGTTCACTTCTCAGCCATTAGACGTCCCTTAAAAATTCAGAACGGTTCGTAGGGGTCTAGAACGGACTCTTGCAATGTTAGTTTTCTCTGTTGTTCAAGCTTTTTGTCAGTGTTATTCAAGGTTTTTATGTTTAGTTTACTATTACATTGTGCATTCTTTGGTATAATTAACTATTTTTTATGCTTAAAAATCTTATAAAAACAATATTTACATAGATTTCGTAGGGGTCTGGAACGGATTAATTGTATTTACTTATAATCTAATGGGGAAATTAGGTTCGGGTTACTGCCAGATCGGGTCGCGACCAGAGTTTTGGAACGAATCATGGTCGTGACCAGAAGTTCCACTGTACCTTTGTAACTTTTTTTTTAACTACTACGCATAGGATGGTGTTACGGTTACTACCACTACAGAACGGGTTTGAAGTGAATACAGCCATCAGACTAACTACACTTTTCGTTCAAGGCAAGGTAGTGTTTAATAGGTCTATTCTGTCTTGTCCATATGGTATAAACTCGGAGAAGTGAAATGAAAATCTAAATTTGCTCGTGTATATTGTAAAAAAAATGTAAAAAGTTCATGGAACCGAGCAACCGTCCCTGCGTGTGTATACATACAAAGTTTATAGGCTTTAAACCTAACAAACTAAGCTAGAATTCGCTGTTCCATTGGGTCAGATAGGAAGGTAAACCAGTCATTTAGTTAGATACAGCGTAACTGTTTTTGTTTTTATGGTGGGAGACAGTTATACTTTGAAAACTAGTTTAAAAGATTTAAAAGTTAACACTAGCCTCCTCAGGGACATGGATACTCTGGATCACTGCTGAGGTGTAACTCAAAAAGTTTTAGCTGTATACATAAATGCGAAGATTAAAATCAAAGTGTCAGCGTGAGACTATTGTCATTGCACCCGTGTAGTATTTGTTACGTCAACACCTTAGTAATTAATGGTAATTTATTTTCCTCGTGCGTGGGAGACCCACTTCTTGGTCCCGTGATGGGGCCCTGTCCTTGGACCTATTACGTGCCTCGGTAATCTATTGACTACCGCTAACTGGTTCTGAATACGGTATATAATAAATCTATCACAGCAACATGCTAAACACTAAATAAACGAGGCGTCGAAGCATATAGTATTTTCGGTTAGGCTTTTAGGGTAGTTCCTTTTAATATTGTAACCTAACCTCTCCTCATTTTCGTAATATTTAATGCCAGAAATTTCAATTCCATTTTATAATCACGAGAACACTAATACATGTACACACATGGTACACTTTTATATACAGTGAATATTTTACTTGTAGCAGCTACGTCAGTTTGTTAGCTTAGGACATATTGACTACATAACCTGAATTAATTTAGGCTAACATAAGTTATATAACTGAAATAGGGATTGTATACGGAAAAAGGCAGCCTGTATGTAAGACTAACTTTTCCCGTGGCAGTGTTTGATTTCAGAATTTTAACAAACATTACTTACAAGGCTAGGTTGTATAAGCCAGGGTGTTGGAGAGTGAGATGGGTGGGAGGTGAGGCTGTTGTTGCTGTTGCAGCAGATTTATGTTATATATATATATATATATATATATATATATATATATATATATATATATATATATATATATATATATATATGCATGCAATAAGATCACAGTAAACAGGTGATTTCAGAGTATGCAAAACAACCACTGTGAAAGAATAGAGAAATTCCAAGCGCTTTCGTGACTACTCACATTATCAAGGAACTATGTTCCTTGATAATGTGAGTAGTCACGAAAGCGGTTGTAATTTCTCTATTCTTTCACAGTGGTTGTTTTACACACACACACACACACACACACACACACACACACGAATGAAGCCAAACTACAAGAAAGGGGACTACACAGGAATGAGGAACTACCTGAACGGGGTTCAGTGGGACAGAGAACTGGCAGGGAAACCAGTTAATGAGATGATGGAATATGTAGCAATAAAATGCAAGGAGGCTGAGGAGAGGTTTGTACCCAAGGGTAACAGGAGTAATGAAAAAGCCAGGATGAGCCCATGGTTTACCCAAAGGTGCAGGGAGGCAAAAACCAAGTGTGCTAGGGAATGGAAGAAATATAGAAGGCAAAGGACCCAGGAGAATAAGGAGAACAGTCGTAGAGCCAGAAATGAATATGCACAGATAAGA